>NW_010395394.1:0-3406 GCF_000710305.1 Buceros rhinoceros silvestris | reverse complement strand
GGGAAACAGCCCTCCTTTTTCAAACTGCGACGGGTGCTTAAGCAGAATAGGACCGTAAGTGGAAGCCCAAGGTTCCTATCTCTCCCTGTGCTCATGTCAAAGGGGCTATTGTTGTGGGTTTGCAGCTACTGGCTGCAAAAAAGTGAGGGGATAATTTGCACGATATTTCATTCTGTTCCAAGGCTCTGAACCTTCTTTCTCGAAAAAAATAGTGTTGTGGGTTTTTTCAGAGTGGATGTTTGGAAATTTCAGGTATGGGGAAACAGCAAAAAGGTACATGACTAGCCATGTAGTTTAACTGTGTGTTCTTCACTGGTGAGATTTATGCCATTCCACTGAAAAGGCAATGCAAAGATATGTCACTGCTGTTTGGTTATAATGACACGACCCTACTGCCTCGCTCAGTTCCTCAATACATACCCTGAAGCTGAGAGAAATGGGCCTTCAAAGCTTTTTTCATCCTGTGGGATTGTGAATTCCTTTGCTGAGCCGTGGGTCTCTGGGATAGGAGCCGGAGGGGCAGCCTTCTAAACACCTCGCTCAAGCTGTGGCTCCTCTCTGCAGCTGGAGAGCCCCCTCAGCATGTCCCTGGTCCTGGGGAGACCCAGTGGGACCTACTCTTCTCTGCCACGCATAGAGTGTTCACTGGAGGAAACGAGACTGCAGAGCTGCCACACTGGCAATGTCCAGGTTCCTTGGCAAGCCCAGGAAATGCATATGTGGTGGTCTGTTTAGCTGGGGACACTGGCTGCTGCTTTCATAGTTGAAACGTGCAGAATTCCTCCAGGACAGGGTGAGGCAGACTCCAATAGCTGCTTTCCTTTCTGCTGAATTAGCCATAACCATGTTATTTGCTCATGAACTGGCTGAGGAAGGTGGGTGTCTGAGGCTTTTTCTAAGCACAACTGGGTAAGATCAGAGGCTGAAAAATGGACCCAGAATAATTCACAGAAATTGTCAGCAATTTTGTCCAAAAAACTACCACCAACAGCAGTCTCAGATTTGTGTGTCTTTTTGAGCTATGCTGTTACCAACTGTTTAGATTTAAAATTCATCTGTATTTTTTAAAGCTTCTCTTTTTCAGACTTTTTTTGCATTAATTTTGTTTATTTCCTCCATGCAAAAAAAGAAGGCAAAAAAAGAAGAAAATTAAAAATTATTGTTTTCTAATTCCCTTTCTTTCCCATCAGAAAATACAAGCATTCCTCTTTTATGAAGCCTGAAAATGGCTTTGATATTTTAAAGATGTTTTGAAAGTAGTCTCTCCATTCTGTGATCCATTGTAGGCAAGATGAGAGTGAATTACTTCCAAAACACAAACTCACAACCTCAAATATTATGGATAAATATAACCTGTATAAATATAAACATCACTTTATATATTACATCATTATCATCACAGCTTGGCTTCGCGAACGAAGATCTGGGAAGGGCTTTTCCCACGCTCACTGCAAGCGATGAGTGCACCCTTCGGGCTTGTGCGGTGGATTTTTTAGGTGAGGCGCAGCGTGCGCGGAACTGGCTCCACCCTTTACACCTGAGGTTCATCTGCCAGGGCCTAGCAAGCTTGGACGGTGACAGCAAAGTCCTCAGGGCGCAGGTTTGGTTAGAGTGTCCTTCTCTTAGATGATGGATGCCTTACAGGGCTAAACGAGCTCCATCTGCCCGGGTTTGGAGTCAGAGTTGTCCTTCTCCTAGGATGGCTGCCCGAAGGCTAGTGAGCCCATCCTGCCCGTGGACACACTTTGTCTGACCCTTCAGCAGAGACCTGTCTGGCTTGGGAGACCCCACCGGAGGCACATGCCACCACCAGCACAGCTCTCAACCTCACAAGGGTACGCAAGCTCCTTCCCCACGGCAAGGGGGTGCCCGTGAAAGAGTCACTGCTCTACCTCCGGACATCACAGACCCAGGCACGGGGCGGCCGGGGCCTGCCAAGAACGGGAGTCCTGGAGGGTGATATATTACATACCAGAGAGGGAAATAACAGTTTAGGAGATGGGTTTTTGCATATTTGGGTGTCTTCTCCTCATAGGTCATATTAACACCAAGACCAACAAGGAGGTGTGAATAAGCCACATCTATATTTTCTTAGCCTGATCAGATGATACAGACAGAGATACTTCTATTGGCTAAATGCCACCACTTGCTAGAAGAGAGTGACAGGAAGGGAGCACTCCATATGGACTGACAAGCTATGCTGTTGTGCTCTTTCAATGTAAGAGTTTAGAAAATGTGCTTAAGCTTTTTAAAGTAGCCAAAATTAATTTTCAAACATCACATTATAATTTCTGTGTTAAAATACATAACTAGTAAAACAATAATCATATTATGCTTTTTTCAAAGATACATTGTTAAATGTAACATATACATATGTTATTTATCAATACATACATAAATATAACATAAACATATACAACTTTACTTTTCTCGTAAGTGGGTAAAGTCAATGTTATATTAGGAACAGTTTCAACCTTAAAATAGGGAGTATAATTATGTATGCAGTTATACAACAGAGTTGAGAAAAAATTACAAGAAAAGTAATAACAACTGTGCCTGGACTACAATGATATTGCCGGCCCCTTCTATTCACACTCAGAAGGGTCCCGGAGCTTCTGTATTCACCAGAATAAACTAGTATCAGAAGAGATTAAATGTAGCATGACCTAGTTGTCTTGAGCCAGAAATTTTCTTCTTTTGGAAGAGTGAATAATAATGATAGTACCCTTAATTTCATGTATGTTTACAGAAACAAATGTATGCTTCAATCATGGTACTAAATTCCACTTTGGCCCATAGGATGTGAGCAGGAGTTTAATTTTCTTAATTAATATGCCTCACTTAAACCTTTTGACACTTAACCATCTGACCATTTATGAGTGAGGAGAGAGAGAAAGAAAAAGATAAGTGAGTTCCAAGAAAGTTCCTGAGACCAGCAACTTTTGGGGATTTTCCGTCTACCCAATTTAAATCTCTCAAAGACAGAAACCTGAACCCAGATGTCCTACAAAAATGAAACAACAGTATGCTAAGAAAGCATTAGCTTTGTCATATACAATTCTCTTCGGGTTGATAGGAAGTGATACTTCACACCTGCTTAAGTTACGCTTAAAGTGATCTATTTTCAAAATAGTGAGTTTTCAAGACAAAGTATCAAAAGAATATTGCAATTCACACAGATTAACTCATCATCTAAAGAAATACTGAAGAAAAAGGAGGGAGGCTGATGTATTTTGGTTGGCTTGTACATGAGGTGATTCTGATTCCCAGAAAAATTCAAAGACTACGAAGGCATAAAGCTAACATAACTCCCTTCCCCTGAACTCTCCCTCTTCTTAGAGGTGCAATTACGCATGCTTCCAGGATTTTTCATTTTCTAGTCAGGAAATCTTATGCTAAACCGCCC
>NW_010395393.1:9060-9608 GCF_000710305.1 Buceros rhinoceros silvestris | reverse complement strand
AGGCAGTCCAAGTCATTCCAGCTGATCCCAGGAATAACTACAAAATAATTTTAATTGCAACTAATGTGCTATCTCGAGCCAGCTGCTTGTTCCAACAGGCCTGAGGTTTTCTGCTCATGAAGCATTAACACTATGTGACTCTTCCTAGAAAGGAAGGCTCTGCTTAAGTCTTACTGTGTCAGATAAAAAGTCCCAAAATAGCCTTTCCAACCAAATAAAGTGTTTTATTCAGATATTCGCTTAGATATGGCAGCGATGTTAGGAACAGCTATTCAAGTAGCTGAAGTAAGCCCTTCAAAAGAAGTCACACAGCTTTGAGACTTGAACAAATTATTGTATGATCTCATCCAAGCGATCTAAATAGCTGGAACATCTGCCAGAGCCACCACCGATTTATTTTGCAGAGTTCACCAGCAGTTCATCAGCTCTGTGTGCACCAGCAGGTGCCAGGGCAGTCAATGAGGAGCCCTATCCATGACCTAAAAAGAGCAGAGGGGGAGGAGGCAGACAGAGACGGGCGATTCCACTGCCTGACACGGACGTGCATC
>NW_010395393.1:5300-8907 GCF_000710305.1 Buceros rhinoceros silvestris | reverse complement strand
GCAGGAACAAGGTCGCTGTGAAATCAGCAACTGTCACTGACGGAGAAGTGCAGACGTGCTTTTTCCCAGAGAAGTATTACATGCACAAGTCACTATATTGTCAAAAGTTTTTATTTGTGACAGTAAAGAAACCATTCAATACCTGATTGACAACACTTCTCTCTCCTGCAAACACTCACGTCTCTGTAGTGTTTCTCAAGTATCGCTGGATTGTTCATTGCATTAAAGTGTAAACAGCTCCATTATTAGAGAAAAAAAAAAAGAAGAAGAAAGAAACATTGCCATTGCTTACTCCTCTGTTAGGAAGTTCCCAATAGATCTTTAACAAGAAAGAAAAGAGAAGTCAGCTGGGTTTTTACAACACGCCGGACATGGAGAGCGCCAGCCGGGTTTGCATAGTTAGCCCCGAGAGCTCTCAGCCCTCGCCCCCCGCGGGTCCCTCCTGCCCCCCCGGCCCACGGAGGCAGGAGCTGACAGCACCTGGGAAATCAGAGGCACGAGCTTGGCTCTGGGTGACAACCAGGGCTGTGCGGAACGGCGTTTTATTAGTTTAAAAAGAACCTGTCAAACATAGCGGTACGTGTCGGTAAATTATAGAGCTACACGTTGGACTTTTTTTTTTTTTTTTACAGTGAGATTTCAAAAGCTGCAACATCCAGTACACATCAGTGTCATTTAGATACTTTATTGTCCCCAACCAGTCTAATCAAAATCATGCTGTCATGAAGCGATCGCGTATGCCGATAACCGAATCTCCCCAGGTGCCGAGTTTCTTCCATGGGTAACTTTTGCTGTTTAAGAAAGATCAACGGGCAAACCAAATGAGACAGATTTCTCTTCCACAGCCGCCCAGATGCCCCCGGCAGCACTGAACACTGGCCGTCCCTGTCCCGGCAAGCCCCGCCGCGTGGGTGACAAGCATCCTGCGCACAGCCCTGCTTCACAAACGGCCGGTTAACCCCAACGCCTCCGCCGGCTTTCCGGGATGGGAGGCGTTCCGCCTTACAGCTTATAGAAAAATACCTCTACAGGCAGAACACCCCTGTGAACCCGATGTAGAAAGGACAACGGAACTTCGAGCCAGGCGGCACTCCTGCAGCCCAGCGGAATGACCGACTGGGAAAGACTTTTGAATAGCTCTGTAACGGCCAGCGGCAGAACTGAAACCAGGGCGAGGAACAGCCCCGGGGACCTGCGGCACCCACCGCACCTCCAGATGCGCAAGGGATGTCACAAACAAGTGTTCTTGCCTGTTTCCACTGCTAAAATCCGGTGTGTAAAATACAATCAAATACCCGTATTGCAGATTTTACAAACATTCCACTCATCCCCTGACCTCACGGACAGAACTCTATTGCTTTATTAAAGTCTAGGAGCTCTAGGAATAGAAAAATGTTTGTGTAGTCACGCAGACTGAGCACGCGGAATCTCAGGTACGATGGTGGTGTCTAAATGAACAACTCTGACAGCTGGATCCCTCTGGCCAAATCTGAATAGTCAGGGAAGTCCAAACCTGCCTGCAGAGCACGCCAGGCTTTATTTCAATGGGAATGAGTTAAAAAACCCCAACACAACCAAACAGAAATCATCAGAAGTTATGCAAAATGCTCTTAAAACTCTATCAGAGAGCAAAAATTGCAAAATTTTTCGCCTTTGTGTTGTCACCAAGTGTCATTTTAATGCTGTAGTAACTTAAAATAAGGGCTTTTTTTTAAAAAAAAAAAACAAGCCAAAAAACCTCCTTAGTACTGAGGAGTAGGTACAGAACATCCTCAGAACCGTTCCTCCTGAAGCTGGTGCAGAAGTTCAGTTGTCCATTCCATGTGGATTTTAAAACAATACAAGACACTTTAGTTATCGACATTCATTCGCAGACTTAAGGCAACTGGTTCATGAAATCGCTGCTCTCATCAACGCACACGGATGACACGGGCTGTCTCACGTACAACAGCTCACAACCGTTGCTGGCAACGTCGCGGTGGGTTATTTATTGTCTCCTCGGAGGGTTGTTTGGTCTAATGCTAGTGAGAAGTCTTTTGAGTTTTCTCCGCCATCCCTATCATACCTGCACAACGAACTACACCCTGAACACGTCCCTGCAAACTGCGCCGAGGCCAGGAAGCCACAAGCACAGCTGAAAATACTGAGCTGAAAACACTCAGAGAACAACTTTTTGGCAGCTTACGGTTCCATTACTCTGAAGTCAAATACAAAACTAAACAATCTTAGACCGAAAGTCAATGGTAACGGGCTCACCAGAATCCATACGTCCTTCTGTCTCTCTCTCCGCTTTCTTTAATCAACGTAGATGTTTCTTTTTAATTTGACATCTTCGTCTTTTGTTGTGGCACAGAATTATACAGTACTAAGGTAACGCCAACCGGTAAGAGAACACGACGGTGACGCCGTCCAGGCTCAGCGAGCGCCACGGGACTGCCTGGCCCGTCCCCGGCTGCGAGGCATGGCGAGCAGCTGGAGCACAGCCCTGCTGCCAGGGGCACGTCAGCGTTGCTTTTATGCTGCACCCACGACAACCTCCTCACTGCCTGCCCTTCTATGAAGGAATTTGTTAAGCTGCTTCACCAAGGGTTCAGACAAGGATGACAATCCAAGTCCATCGCAAAAATCTGTTTTCCAAGTCATCAAGGCTTTTTGAGAAAAATAGAAAAGGCAAAGGGGATCGACGAGTCCAAATTGAGCGCTTGGCTAACGAGAAGCACCATGTACTCCACTTGGTCTGCTGTGGTAACAGCCAGAGCTGTAACTTTTGTGTAGTTTGTGGATAATAATTAAAAGGTGACACTGGAAAGGAGAAAAGAAAAAAAGAAGACAAAAAGGTGTGCCTTGTTCTTCAAAGGCTTAAAATATTTAAAAGTTATTCAAGTTCTTCTTTTGAAAGGGAATGTATGGCACTACGGGAGATGCTACGCAGGTTCTCAGAGTCAGAGGTGAGGCTGACTCCACTCCAAAGCAGAGGACCACTTTTAGTCTAGGCTATGAACTTCTGCCCTTGTAGCAAGACTCGATAAAGCTGCCCATCTGCACCTCATGCCTTGGAGAAAAAAAAATACAAATCAGAGATGTGGGAAAAACACCAAAATACATGTACACCAAAGAGAGGAGAGGGCTTCGTCAACTGAGAGAAAAGAAAGAAAAAAGTCCTTTACAGGTCACCTTCCACTGTGATCTCTGGTCTGTCAGATACTACAGGATTAATGGGGGTAGGGGGGTGGGGGGGTGGTATGACATTTGCATTTTATTTATTGCCCAAGTTTGCAGCTTACAGAAAATGTTTCATAGCACAGGCACAGTGGCAAAAACAGTATAACAGCCGATGGTCAGCTCCATTTGGTGAGTAGACAGTAGCAGCAAGTAAAAGAAAAAAGTACTCCAAACAGCTCGGGAGAGACCCAGCCACCCAGAGGGTGGTTTTAAGAAAAGAACCTCGAAACTAATAAATAGCTCTCCTCGCCATTCTCCCCGGGCAGTGGCTCTCCAAAAAACGAGAGGCATGGCAGTTGTGCGTAAGCAGAGACAAGAGAACTTCACCTGTCTAGAATCAAAGGTGCTTCAGTCTCTCAGCCGCCGCCTTGGCTCAATCCCGTCT
>NW_010395393.1:0-5210 GCF_000710305.1 Buceros rhinoceros silvestris | reverse complement strand
CTTTCCCTAATACTCAAACAACTGCAGAGATGTTCAAAACTGTGCCCAAAACCATACCGGTGAAACAGCCACGTCATTCCCCCAGATCACCCCTCCCACAAACCTTCTGAGCGAGACAGAATGTCACACAGCCGAATGTCGTCGTGGAGACAGGAACCCAGCGTCTCGGTTTCAACTTGCTCCTTTGTTATATATTACAGTGCTCTATAAAATTTTTCCTTTTTCCTTTTAAAGCATTTAGACAATACAAGACTAAAAGATGTCTGGAAATACGTCTTATACAAAAATGAATTTTTATCTTAAAATAACATTCAAAAAGGCACTTCATTCTGTAAGAAAAAATTCAGAGTCAGGTCAACTGCTCTAAGCAGGGGGGTAAAATTGTCTGCATAGTGGGAGGGGAAGAAAGGGAGAGAAATTCAACTGCTGAAATACAAGCTTCTTTTTTGGCATGGTTTAAGAAAAGCTGATCCAGTAAAAGATGTCCATTTATGAAATTCATTAAAAGAGTCCCATTTAAAATAGCTTTTTTTGTTGTTTTTTGTTTTTTTTTTGTTGTTTTTTTTTTCCTTTAAAAAAGTAGTCTGAACACATGACCTTAGGAGTCAGGCTTCTGAAGGCTTAATAGCATCACTCATGATTGTCCTTCGTGTCCAATGTAACAGGAAGATCAAGAGTAGCACTTCTGACAGGGTGACGTCCCCAAAGCTTACATTTGAAAGAGCTGAGAAGGATGGAGACGGTCTCTAGCATCTGCAGCCTAGTAGCGGAACTCAGTCAAAGTTAAGGGCTACCTGTTGCAGAGTTTATGAAGCATACTGTAAACTTCTTCCTCTTTGCTTAGTCCTTCAAAGAAAGGAATAAGGTCTAGCAGCTCTGTGTCTGTCATGTCATCAAACCAGGACTGCACAGGCACCTGAAACAAAGCAACCCACAAATACTGAGACGACTTCATGACGGGGCGAACACACCGCCTTTTGCCCGTGTACGTGTCCTGCAACGCTCACGGCCGTCACAGCATGCCCAGCTGGAGCACCACGTTTTCTAGTGTGCAACCCCAACCCCAAACCTAACTGCAACCAAACCGCTGGTGTGCAGCTGCCCTTCTCCTGCGGCCAGGTAACCTACAGCAGCCAGTGCCAGACGCTCGGTGTGCTCTGCCTCCTCCCCGCTGCCCTACAGACACTACTCACGGGCAAGTCTTTTCCTCCCCTCTAAGTATTAGCAGTGTGAGTCACTAAACACAGGCATGGAGCGACAGCCCCTGCCGGCATGAGGTTGTGGAGGAAAGACTTAAACAGCAAATACAGGACAGTTCTCCCCTCAAAATAGAAGATGTTGAGAAAATAACGCATGTAATAACGCTTAAATACATGCGCTGGATTTGGGGAAGGAGTTCTGAGCATCTTCACTGCGGAAGTAAACCGAGGTCTTTTAAAGACTGTCTTGGATCTGGTTACCAGCTCTGGTTCCTGCAGAGACTCGAATACCAGTTGCTAACAGCACTTTTCTATACATGATTAAACCACTCTGACAAAGCCCTTAATTTAATCTCCCAAATTCTACAGCTCATTATTTTCTTGGCAATGAATTCCAAGATACCAAATGATGATCTGGATCAGGTTTTTAATTTTAACCATGAGCAAAAATTAGAGCTGCAGCTCCTGTTGATTATAAATAGCAACTTTATACCATGTGTGGCACCAGCCAGAAAAACGTTTTCGCCCAACCACTTAAGGCATCACACTATTGACATCTGAACCTAAAACCAGAGTGCTGCAAGGTAATTAGCTCATGTTAAAAAAAAAAAAGCTATTCTGGAGAGGCAGAACCATGCAAACCAGTGCTCCTGGTAAAAATTTCCTACATTAATTTTAACAGTTCACAAACCAGGCAGCCTCAAAACATCAAAGAAACCCTTGCACAGCCTGGCTGTTTCAGAGCCAGCAGATCGAAGGGGAGTTCCAGCTTGCTGTCCTGGCAGCTACAGAACAGATGTGAGCACCTGTACCGACTGCAGCAACGGGCGGAGCAAGCGCCCGACCATTCCACCGGAGCCCTGGAGCCACCAGGGAACACAGGGACAACGTGCATTGCTCCTTGTGATTCTCCTCTGAGGTTCTGCTGCCTGCCCTTCACCCTTGCTCCTAAAGCCCCATGAGCTTCCTGACTAATGTTTCTAGGGATGAAGCAAGTTATCACAAAAATACTTCAAGGAGAAGCATAACACCACAACAGGACCTTGACTTTCTTCTTCTCCTTAGCCTTGAATACAGAACTCGGACAGTAACCAGTAAAGCATTAATTATCTTGTGAATAAAATATTTTCTTTCACACAATGAAAAAAGATGGAGCACAAAAAGCAGCTGGAGCAAACACTTCTTTCTGTAATCAGCTCTCCAAAGGAAAAAAACTATGCTGGAGGGCAGCCTGGCTTTTTAGAGCCAGGTCAGCTCTTCAGGTTCTGCAGAAGCTGAAGGCAGATGACCAGTCCTGACTACGACATGCTGTCAAGATCAGCTTGCCCTATTCCTTCACCATTACAGAACCCGCCTGCCGTCTAAGAAAACACAGACACTCGTACAGTTAGCGATCTGAAAGGCTATTCTCTGAATCAGAAAGTCTGGGAAGGACCAGAAAGATAAAAGTTACGCTTGAGTACTTCCAGTACTATGAGTACTTACTGCATTTTCGGGATGGAAGATGTAAGATGCAGGAGAATTATCTACTATAATAACTTTACTCAGCTCACGCCCCAGTCGACTCAGATCCTTCACGTAGTTTCCTCGGTGGAAAACACAGGATTCTCTGAAGAGCCTTGCCCTGAACACACCCCAGCGATCCAGTAAGTCGGCTACTGGGTCTGCATACTTAAAAACAGAAAACATGAAGTTAGCAACATCCAGATGAGGGCGATTCACAGAACTATACAAAGGACGGACACAAAGTATTTTTCAGATAAAATGCCCCTCCTTCTTCCCTACTCCTTGTTAACTAGCCGACACGCCTGCAGACCTGAAGTGATTAATAGAGGGAGAACGCAGAGGCAGGACGGGAACCTTCCTATGGAAGGTTAACTGGCATGCTGGCGTCTTCTGGGATTTATCAATCAGGTTTTATCCTTAGGGCCAGCTTATAGTTACCCTAGCAGCTACCCAATAGGTGATGGATCCAGAAATCTCACTAACGTTACCATAAAACCAGTCACTGCTAATGGGAAATGTACTGAAGCCATTTTCACAGCCAATTCATCTCCACGTGCCTCTGCACATAACCGCGATGAACGCTTCTGAGCTCGATGGAGCTCTTTCAGGTGATGCCCTTGGAGAGACTGAGTCAGTCAGAATCTTAAGATTACCAAACTGCCTAACTGGGCTGTAAAAGATCAGATGAGGATGTGATTAGGAAGAATAGCCATGTACGATACAGGGAAAGGCTCATTTTAAATGTAAGATGATGTTTACGTGAGGCCCAGCTTAGAACCCAGTAACTGATGGAGTAGCCAAGTAAATCAGAACATGAAACTACCATGTACTTGAAAATAACAGTTGTAACTAATTTTTGCAGGATAGGAGTTACCATTTTCCTGTATTTTAAACCGAGAAACAAAACTGACGCTGAAACCGATCGTCCGGCTGTGAGCACTGCCCAGTGTCTAACTGTGGTATGAAATCATTCCAGTATTTTGGATTTTCACCACGCCACTGAGCAGAACGTGGTAAGCAGAGGGCAAGGAAGCACCCTCTGGTAAGAGGGCACACCAGCAGACCAAACAGGGTCCTGTCTCCTGCCCCCACTCTAGGCTGGAGGAACAGCTTGGAAATCCTCAGTATCATTCTACAAACAAGACACCACAAATGCACCACACTGGAAGAGTGAAGAATTTACGATGTCTACTACAGCAGCGACTACCACAAAACTACCGACCAGGCACTACTGCTACTGGAGACCAGAGGGCACAAAATACTCCTGTTCATGTTTCAAGCGTTACAAAACGTCTCATTTTCCAACTCCGGATTGCAATTGCACCTTGACAGAACAACAACGTGTTCCCAATTTTCAGACGCAGAAAATTTCTGAATCACTGCTCGATCATGTAGATAGCGTTAAATACAGTGTATTTTATTTCATGCCCAGCTTTAATACACGGCTTTACTGGCAGGCTATTTGTTCTAATTTCTCACTATAACCATGGTAACTTGTGAGCCTTTCATATCGGCATTATGAGCAATGCATGGAGGCTACATTATGAGACGAGCCCATATGTGATGGGGTTACCATGGAAACACTTACCCACACACTAGCAGACAAAGTACACACTGTCAGACAAAGAAGCAGAAAAGAAGGGGAAAAATTAAGATAGTACCAACTGTGGAAATAATTATCCATAGAAACCCCAGCCAAAAGTCCACTGACCAGCACCGTAAGGGCTACCGCGATGAAGGGAGGGACGAACCTTGGCTAGACTGGCTGTGAAGAGTACACATTCGAAGAGCTCTCCCATCCTCTGAAGAAACTCATCCACGTGTGGTCGTTTCAATACATAAACCTGCAATGATAATGACTAGTTTGGTCAAACGGTGTTTAAGGCAAAAGAAAAGGAAGAAAAAAAACCCCAAACCAACAAACCACTCCTGTAATCCAAACCCTTGAAGGAACAAAAGTTAACAGGGAAGCAGTTCAAATGAAATGCTGAAAGAAAAAAAAAACCAACTATATGAGATGAAAGTAGACATCCAGTAATGAGAAATGTGACTGCATGGGCTGCCAAGATCCACACTGATTATGCAATTACAAATACCGAGCATCATCTGGAGTGATGCTTCTTGAAAAATCTCATTAAAGGCAAGGAGCGAGAGGAGGGCTGCTCAGGAAGTGAGGATCCAGCTCTCTTCAACTGAAACCATTTTGGGGCTCGTGCCTTCAGTCCTGAAGAGCTTTACAGAAGGAATAAATCTGATGAAACCTCTGTGATGAGAGAAATTGCACAATAGGGAACTGTTTTCTTCCTGTGGCTAACTCTTTTCATTTTTTAAATTCCAGGTGCTAAGAACGTAGGTCCCTACAGCCAGCGCCCAGGCTCTGCAGAGAGCTCCCACCAAAGCCCTTCACTGCACCGTGCAGGAGGTCTAGCAAACGCTGCTGTTGAGACTCAGCGGCAAAGCCTACCAAGTCTTCTCCTGCGGCCTTGCCACAAGGACAGCAGGAGC
>NW_010395392.1:1438-2747 GCF_000710305.1 Buceros rhinoceros silvestris | reverse complement strand
CGCTCCCGCCGAGTCCTGCCCCTCTTCCTCGGGGTCTGCAGTTTTTCCTCCATGGGAAGCTCACAGTCTCTGTGTTCAGTCGTTTGTTTTAGAAGAAGAGGCACTCCGAGGCCTCCTTGTATAGTTCGCAATTTAAACAACTTTCGACTGGGCTAAGAACCATCACGCTGCCTCTGCCCGGCATCGCGATAACGCATAAGGGCAGGATTACGCTCCGTGTCCGTGTGTGCCTCTTGGAGTGGGACTGTAATGGATTACAACTGCTCGTGGACACGGAAAAGCGCCTGAATTCGGTGCTCGGCATTTATAAATAATCCCTTGAAAGAATATATGTGAAGTTTGTGTGTAGCAAGGAAAGGTTTCTTCTTTTTCTGTGTGTGTGTGTGTGTGTGTGTCTTCTGCTTTTGTGACTGGGACAAAACCCTTAAAATCCACGCTATTTGTGTGACAGTCCATGACAGTTTATCCTGCAGTGACCCAACACGTGAAAAACGTTTCCCTTTCTAAGAGAAAGGTGAAAAGCCACCTTTGCAACCACCGACCGAGCAATTTTATGAACAACCCTGTTTGCATTGTGTGGCTGCAAGAGAATGGGGCTGCGTGCGTGTGCTTGCAGACATGTGCGGGAGATGTTAGCTGGGGGAAAAAGAGGCTGAGGGTGTTGGGAAGGCAGAGATTCCTCAGAACTCATGTGGAGTTCCCTCCCCCCCCCCCTTTAAAATCCTCAACAGACATTCCAAGGAGGAAACAATCCTGATTTGTTTCCATTCGAGGTTGTAAAGCAGGACCCAAACAGAGTTAGAAACATAAACCAACTGAAAGATCTCCCAGCTGTTTAGCTGCTGCTTCTAAGCCAGCCTGATCTCTTTCTCTCTCCCTCCCCTCCCAGATCTCCCTGCCTTGTGGTTTCTCTCTAAATAAGGAAGGTTCCCTAGAGAATAACTCGCTGGAATTCACTCCCTCAAGAAATGGCTGCAGAGTTTGGTGAGAAGTGAAAGGGGCCCTGAGTTGGAGGGGGTGGGAGGGTGTTGGGGGGGCTCAGGGAAATAGAGATGGCTCCACATGGAGGGGAGAGATCTTCTATGGTAATGAGGAGAAGCAAACACCATGCTTCAGCGCACAAGCCCGATTAACCAAAGGGCTTGGAAAGAATCCCCTCTCCCATCCCCAAATAGTTGGAAATAATTGACCCTGGGCAAAACAGGTTCCCCCTCCTCTGTTTTCCTAATGCCCTGCTCGTTCCCAGGGACTGTGCTGGGAGTCGAGCAGGCCCTGTGGTGAAACACGTGCTCCCTGATGAGCTCCTTAG
>NW_010395392.1:928-1291 GCF_000710305.1 Buceros rhinoceros silvestris | reverse complement strand
CTGAACCCTGGCCCTTGGCCTTCCCACTCATTTTCTCCCCTCCTCTTATTCATCCTCTGCCCTGATCCTCTCCCAGCCCCTCTCCAGTATCCAACCTCATTTCTAAGCCTGTGGCTTTCTTGTGTATTTTGTTTTCATACAGAGTCCAGGAGTTGTGACTCTAAACCGCTTTTTACCACAGTTTGTTTCTGTAGCGTGGGCTGTCTGCCTGTAACAGTGAAATACTGAACTCCCCTCCTCTCCTCAGCTTTCCCCTTCTCATGAAGTCAAGGGTCTGCACAAGAATGCTGGCCGGAAAACAGCCAGATCCATGCCGGGGGCGTCGGACCAGGACAAAATGCAGCTTGGCATCTTTCCCACCAT
>NW_010395392.1:0-747 GCF_000710305.1 Buceros rhinoceros silvestris | reverse complement strand
AAGGGAAAGCGATTCCCTGTGTGTGTGTGTGTGTGTGTGAGCTGTAAAACTAACAACCACCAACCAACCATCCAAACAAAACAAGGAAAAATAAGGCTTGTGAAAAACGATCTTGGGCTGCACTTACTGCTGTGATCTGCATTGTTTCCTGCCACACAGAGGATGTGGGTGGTCTTGAGGGACCAAGACACCCCACAAGAGGTGTGTGAGTCCATCTGATATTGGGTGTTATCTTTTTGTCCCCAGTTAGAGAGCACTATGTGGTGTCATTAAATGCTGTCCCCAAATCTTGTGAAGTATGTCCCCAAAGCTACGCAAAGCTCAGGGGCACTTTGGGGTGTGTGTGTGTGTGTGTGTGAATTTCTTGTTCAGAGGCTCCCCATGCCTTACCCACCCCCCCCCCCCCCGTATACATACGTCTATGCGTGTGTATGCCTATATGTGGGTATATTTCCATGTTCCTGTGTGTGTGTGTGTGAATTTCTTGTTCAGAGGCTCCCCATGCCTTACCCACCCCCCCCCCCCCCGTATACATACGTCTATGCGTGTGTATGCCTATATGTGGGTATATTTCCATGTTCCTGTGTGTGTGTGTGTGTGTGTGTGTGTAGAACTATACAATGTACGTGTGTGCACACGTCTGCGCACACACACGCGCACACAGGCACACAAACGCGCACACACACACGCACATACACACGGGCACACGCTCACGCACACACGCGCTCACGCGTGTGTTCACGCCCC
>NW_010395391.1:16840-48953 GCF_000710305.1 Buceros rhinoceros silvestris | reverse complement strand
TAATGTTTTATTAATTTGTTTATTAATTAATAAATTATTTGGTTTAATTAATCTCTCTGAACTCAAATGCTTGATTCTCTGCATTGTACTGCACTTTCTACTGTTACTTACAGCACTGCAGCATTACCAAAAAAGAACATCTTTCACAGGATAGGACAACAAGCCTTTTGTGTTGTTTTCACATAGCATGTCCCAACAGTTTGTGGAGTGGAAGGTCTAAAAAACTTAATGTTCTTCTGCCCAAGAGTGAGGCTGTCCATCACTTTACAATCTCTGTGTTATTAAACAAAACTTGCTCTAGAAGCCACTTTCTCTCTCTTCCTATCTTCCCTCTCCCAAGAAACACTAAGACTTCATAATGTTTGGCAGTTGGACATAGTCTTGCTAAAACATGCCTGTTTTCATACAATCCATGTGTTTGTCAACTTCCAGAAAATGTGCTTGAGTATTCGGGGATCTCTGAAAAGGGGAGGCTCCCTCTAGTCCAGTATTCAGCCCTTGGCAGTGGCCATGAAAGACAAAGCACTTGCTGATGTGTTCCCTGTTTTGCCCTCCCTGCTGACACTGGTATTTGTGAGCCTGAGGTTGTGCATCTTTGTTTTAATCCCTGACTGATAATGACAAAAAGATTAGAAGGGTTAGACAAACTAATGTAAGGAGAAGGAAAAAAAAAACCAAAAACAAGAAACCCAATGTCTCATGCCTGTGAGAAGCTTGTTTTGTGGAGAGGAGAAGGAAATAAAAAAAAGGAAAAATAAAATAAAAATCCCCTTTTTTTAAGATGACTTCTTTCAATCTCTTTCAGCTCAAACCGAGAAATTGTGAACAATCATTGCCTAGTCATTTTGCCTGTACCTCTCACGATATTTATTGTCTTCTCTCTGCCACTTCTTTCTTTATGAAGAATCCTATTGAATCACTCCTTGAACAGAAGCTGTGCAACATTTCTTACTCCTTATTTCCTTCCTGCTATGACTTTTTTCTAGTTCTGTTACGTGCTTGTTGAGAGAGGAGACCAGAACTGCACAGATGATTTGAGATGTGAATGCACAGTGTATTTCACAGTGTCATGACAAAGTTTTCTTGTTCACTGTTCCTCTCCTACTGATCTTAATATTGTCTGCTAGTTTGATCACTAGTAAACTCTGAGGTGGCATATTTAAAGAATTAGCTAAAATAGTTCCAAAATCCTGACCCTTAATGGTAAGAGCTAGCATACAGTCACTGGGAGATGAGGGGATGGTTTATTTTTCACCATGTGCACTGAAATTAATTTGCTATTTTATTATGCTCATATCTTAGTATTATGAAGTAAGATTTCATAAATCTTTACAACTAAATTTTGGTTTTGCTGCCTCTCAATTCAGTACTGCCAGCAAGTCATGTTTGTAATGAACAGTCTTTGTCATCACTATTTACCCCCACCTCCAAATCTCTTACGCACCTGGCAAGCAGCCAGACCTGCCCTATCAGAGGTGAGCTTCTGCCTTGTCCTCTCTCTCTACTCTGTGTAGCTGAACTTCAATCCACAGGGACAAAGGGAAAAAAAAAAAAAAACCAACTTTAAAATGCAATTCAGTCGAACTCTTAGTCGCAGAAACTTGAAGCAAAGAAAATTAGCTTAAAGCACCCTGTTTTAATAGGAAATAATTGGAAAGGGAAAAGAGTAACATGACTGTGGGGAGTCCTTCCCACCATCCTGCTATGCATTTAATACTCTTTTGAAATGCTATAATGCTTTGAAATAACGTATCTGCGCAGAATCTCATCTGGGCTTGGGCTTTGTCTCTATCCCCTTAAAAACCTTGTGAACACCTCTCCTTAGTTTAAAACTGTCATTAATATGACGTCTCCAGGAGCGGTGGGTCTTGGAGTGGCATTGTTTTGTGTTGTTGGTTGGTTGTTTCATTAGTGGTTTTTTGTTTGTTTGGGATTTTTCTTTAAGTGGCTTAGAAGTTACTACAGCTAGCTGAACATCTAACTCTTCATTGGGATCTAATTTTAGTATAAAGCTACTGATAAAGATACACTGCAGAGATGAGTTTGAGTGGCAAAGCAAAAAGAATCTGATCATGCAGATGAGCAAATTGGAAGGCGGGCGGATGACAGAGAAGGCAGCGACAGAGAAAGATTTGAATGGTGCAGCTGAACTATGCCTGCTTGGCACAGGGGAAGGAGATATAAATAATTCCTTTTCCTAATTTGCAATAACACTGTTCACTGTTACAAGCAGGAAAACTTTAACTCCTTACTGGTACAAACCATACTGTTTGGTTTCTTTCTTTGGTTTTCCCACCTATTATGTTAGAATTAGAACCACCCAACCAGCCTGCACAGGTAATAGCTGTTTCAGCTGTTTGATGTCATTACAGACATTCTGGCCTTTGATGCTTACTCCTGTTTCAATTAGGACCACCTATTCCTGCTCACTCAGTCCGTGAATAGTCACCAAAGAGTTAATTTACATCTTAGCACAAATGAAAGGATGAAAATTTCTAATGGGAGAATGGGAAATAATAATGGTAATAATGATTTTCATTTTCTGATGAGTTACTTCTTGTGCTTAGAAAGCAAAATTTACATCTTTAGTTAGGAAGAATTAGTTGTTTTCATTTCTTGTTAGGTTTTGGTTTTCATGCACCAGTAGAATGCTACAATGCTTGGTTTGCAAAACCTTCCAGAGATATGTATGAATGTATACATCCATTTAAGGTACCTTCTTGTGTAAGGAAAAAAATAATTAAAGAAAATAACAACAGATCTTGAGTTTGAAAGGCTTTCTTTGCAGACTAACTTACAATTCTACTTGTTAATCTGTTCAAGCAATATGCACAGATGGTGGGAGACCTGTGCAAAGATAATGGACAAACTCGCAAGGGGTGAGGGGCTGCTTTGAAAAAAAGGCAACCTTAACATTTGTATCTAATGAATATCGAAGCTATAATTCAGCTAAGCCTTATGTCCCTAGCCAAATGACTGAGCATAAGTGTATTTTTATATGGCTCTTTAATATTAAGTGACAAGGAAAGGCAGCCACTTAAAAGTATTTGACATTCATAAGCATCCAAAAGACTTTCTGTCATCACCTATTTATCCATTCACTAGACTAGAAAAAGCTATAGTGCTTTGTCTTTTCCCTTTCTTTCAGGGCAGCAGTCAATGCATCTGTGTCAAACCTTAGCTCTTCTCATCTAGGCTTCATAGCGTGTATATCCCTTGCTTCTCTTTCTCTTTACTGTCACCAAACAGCTTTTGTGTGCCCATTAACAGTGAGGAGTGTCACATCTGGAATTTTCAGCTCCCAGTCTAAAAGGATTAAAGGGACACTCAGTGTGCTCCTGCCCTTCCTGAAGTCAGGAGCACAGCCCCTTTCAGCAAAAACAGAACCAGCCCGAGTGCCAGTCAGAAACTGTCTGGTAGAAATACCTTATTTTATACATTTGACTTTAGAGTAGCTTGGATGCTTTTCTGACATAATACAGGAAGACTTTAACTCAAAAAAATATTGTTAGCTTTCTTTGGCACCTTGAATTTTATCTGGTTTGCACTTGCTTTGTGTATTGAGCTTTGCATCCAAAATGTATTCAGATTGCCTGTAACATTCAGAGTATAGTAGAGGAATGTTTTCTTTTTTAAAATAAAGGTAACCATCCTCTTTCTTAAAAAAGTTTCATACATTCGGTTCTGATGTTTAAGTAAGTCTGTCCAAGAGCATTTAGACAGCTAAGCTACTAAGCTAATTTTGTTGGAAGAACTTGAAGATTTTGCCATAAGGAAATAAAACCATGCTCTTTTGAAATGTAGAGTTACAGGGAAAACAACAGAAAGCTTTCTGAATTGTTCTGAATAGTGTAATTGGCACACTAAACAAAAAACCCTTTGCAACGTTGCCCACACCTAAATAAAAAGGCTTCTGCAGTCAGCATGTTTTGACCCTTTTTAAGCTGATCTTCTGAAAAACACCTGTCTGCCCCTGCTAATAACTACGGAATACAATGTCTAATTTCAACCACGTTGCAAAAAGGGACAGTTTTAAGGACAGTTTTTGTCCCTACAAGTTTCAAGAAACTGGACAGGGTCCCACAAGCGTCCATCTCATGAAAAGACTGCAGTGGGAACTTCAGTGTTATTAGCCCCTAGAGAATTAACGCCTGAAAGTGTTGGAGGAACGTGTCAATCGCAAGAAAAAGCTTAAACTGTCCTTTGTGTCTTTCTAGATGAAAGAACTCAAATGCAGTACATGAAACGACACAAAATAGAACCACACAAGGTCTGCCGTGTTCTGCTGCTGTTGTGAGGGGTATTTAAGAATTCGATTTTTTTTTTTTTTATTATTAAAGTGATACATATCTCAGCAGTATACTAGGTGGCGTTAGAGAAAAGGAGGCCAAATATCATCTGTTCTCTAGTGTGGGTTTTTTTCCTCTTCTGTCAGCAGAAGAGAGATTTGAACTTCTGTGGGATTCCTTAGACAGTGTCTGTGGAAAACTGTTACTGTCCCGGCTTTCTTTCTGTCTCCTTCTACAGGTTGTCATAACAGAAATCTCTTTTTTTTTCTTCGGAAGAAAAAGTAAGCACAGCCAGGGCTATTCAACTGCAGGATTGCACAAGCAGGAAAATATAGGTGACATTGATCAAGGATGCAGGGCACAGGGATGTTCAAGTAATATATGTCGGTCTCCTGCCGTACCAACAGTTGCAGGGTATCAGGAATCACTCTGCAATAATGCATCTAACTGCCTCAGTCCTCGGGTGGACAGGAACTAATGCTTTGAGAGACAGAAAAGGAAAACCAAAGATGTTCTTGCAACTCATGCAATAGAAGTGGGGAAAATTCAGAAGTATAATGATGCTTCCTTTGGAATGATTTATATTAAAGTTTCAATCATGAGGTTAATATTACAAGCAACATAGTAAGAGCCAGCGTCACACCTTCTTTCTAACTTGTGTTTCAGTGTTCACAGACTGTGTGACACCCCTGTTTGTAAGCACACAAAGCATAATTTAGCAATATGCAGCATGTTAGTTAAGACCACGTAACCAAATTGTGTGAGCAGACAGTTTGCTTACGTAGCAAGCACTGTGCATGCTTGCCGTTAAATTCTGCCTTGTCTATTTAACTCCAGCCTCAGGCTAAACATAGTGCTTTGGACCTGGGAAAAACAGGAGCTCTGTACTGGCGACAGTACATTTGCTGCCATGGCAAATGATGCCATTTTAATACTTAGCTGATATTCAGGAGCTTTCAGTCTTGGGTTGAAGAGGTCTGATTGAAAATCAGATACAGGCGTACATGGAGAATTCCAGGTTCCCCAGTTTCCTTGAAGTTAAGTGGAGTGGGCACTTGATTATTATGAAGGCTAGAATTGGATTGAAGAATCATACTTAAAGGTGTAATAGAGCTCAGAAAGTGTCAGACCTTGGAAGTACCTAGCCCTTGATTGTAGCAGCTGGAAGTGATTTAACAAGTACTTGAGGTGACAGAATCAAATGCTTTATATGATGAATGGGCTGTTTCAATATAGCAAATGATTTTGCTCTTTAAAAATCAGAATTAAACAGTTTGTATTTTGTGAGGAGTGGGATCATGGAGCAATGAAGTATATGTGTGCACGTGCCCAGAGATATAGCATTTCTTGATCTTGTTGATCTTGCCCTTATAATATATTCACTTATTTTAGAAATTTACCGCTATGAACTGGCCCCTCTTCTGGGGGGCAGGGAGAAGAACAAGTGTGTATTTTATGCATGACAGTGTCTAAAGAAGCTGAAATAGCACGACCTAAGTAGAAACAGCTCTTTTCCTTAGGGACTCATAAGATGAAAAATATATTTGCTAAATAATTTTATAGCCAAATTCAAGAGGCAAATAATTTCAAATATCTTTCACATAACGATATTTGGCAATTGGGTATTCAGATGAATATATACAGAATTGGATGCAGAACTGGGAGGATATTCCTCAGATTGATGCAAGGAGGGGGTTGTCCATATAATGCCCCATCATAGATTGAGTCAAATGACTCACTTAACATAGTTTGCACCTATAATTCAGGCATCCTGTCAAAAAAGAGGTTCCACTCCACTTGACACTGCCACAACACACTAGGAAGATTTGTTCTTCCATTCATAGCAGCTAAGACTTCAGTCTTTATCTTCCCTATGAAAAAGAAAAACCCACACACCCAAACCTTCCATAAAAATGAAATCAAACTTGAACCCGATCCTATAGCTTTTCAATGAACAGAACGGTTAATTATAATTAAACTCTCTTGCATTTTTGTATAGGAAAGTAAAAGCGCAAAGATGAAATTTAATGTCTATTTTTGTTCTTCATACTAATCAGAATTACTTGAGCTGTCACTGCTCTTCTGTTCCTAAGGTTCAGTTTTAAATATGCTGAGTAATGGACACAGCAATCTCGAGGGACAAACAGAAGAGAAATTGCATTTTTAGGATCAATGCTTTAACATAAATCCAAGAACACCTTTAGATGTCAAGGATGACTTTGTATTGAAGTGGAACCACACACACATGATTTCTTCACTGTCCCTTTTGATTTGTGATCCAGCATGAGATCTAAGAAAGTTGCAGAAGGCTGGGAGTTCTTATGGAGCATGTGACTGTGATTACTTTAGGGATAACCAGTTGCAAGTAAATGATCTTCGTGTCACCTTTTGCTTCCACTAGTCAGTGATCAGACAGTTGCTATCTTTGAGTAGACTCTGAGTTCCAGCATTCAAATGGATTCAACCTGGGCTCACAAACACTTGATGATATGACTCTTGCTCTTGAAGAGTTGTGTTATGACTGCTGACCTGAGCATCACTGAGATAGCAAATCTCTGCAGATTCCAACTTTTCAGAATTAGTACTGAAATGCCTCTGATTTGACTGTTCTCTAAATCAAATGTATAGAGAAACAATATTCTTCTTTAAATCATTAAATACCTCTTGATCCTTGGTCTATCACGCTCAGAACCCTCAAGTTCTTTCTTCTGTTGTACATGAGACAGCACCACATCTGTGGACAGAAGGGAAAAAGTCTAGCACATTGGGTTGTTTGGTAGGGCAAGGCTTTCAGTACTGCACGGAAGCACCCATCCACATAGCATATTCCTCTTTCCCCCAAAGAAGCCAACACCACTGCTTCTCTTTTATTATTTGGCTTCACATCCCAAATATGCCAGGTATGTGAGGAAAGACCACACTTTTACAAGTAAAAAGCCAGTGAATTCCCACACCTGGAGATTCAAATACAGCAGACTATCTCCTAAGCAATGAGATATCATAGAATAATCAAGAATAGATGGATTTTCACCAAATTCAACCCTCTCCTCAGGAGAGAGAGAACTTCAGCACTATGTCAAAGCTAGATTCAGGTACACAAAGATTTGGGCCACATTGATGCTAGGAAACTGCTCAGTTTAAGTTAATGAAGTGCCTTTATTGGTAGTATATCCATAGGTGCTACCTTTATCTGAAAAACATATGTTGTTACACTTCCCTCAGATCTAAAATAACAGGTTTGAAATGAACATTTTTTTTCTTCAGAGCTATTTGCATAATTACACAGAGTATGAGTGTTAATGAAGAGCTAGTCATAAAACTGGATGAATTAGCATGACTGAGTGACTTAACGCAATCCTGTTGATCATAGAGTTAGGGGTGGCTTGCATTTTGCCAGACCTTTTTTTCTGTAATCTCTTGCAATTGCACATTTGAATTTGAACTTTCATTAATTATAGCTTTATTTCATGAACATGAAACTTCATTGACTTAAGTGTTTACATCAGTAGAACACCTATTCTAAAATATGTGCACCTGACAAAATTGTTAATGAACATCTCAGCACCACCCCCAACATGAGTACCTTTTGGAGTCATGCCAATTAAGAGAAGCTACATTTTCAGGTTTTTAGTACTTATTTAGCTTTTTTGTATGCTTTTAGCTTGCAGGCTAAATTCTTTCTTTTCCTTCAAAATTTGAAATAGCAAAGCATGTAATCTCAGGAAGAGAAAAAATAGCTGTAGAATCAGGATACTTCTTCAATAACCACGTTATTCCTCTTCCATCTCCTTGTCTCCTGGTACTGTTTGTTACTGGTCTGCAGCTGAGTTCGCTACCTCGTATCTGATACAGACAGGTAGGTGAGGTGTGCAAGGGCATGTAAAAAACAGCTGAGAAAGATAAGTTGTAGCTAAGCCAAATCTCTTTGTATTGAAGAGGACCCACTTCTGCTTTTTGTGCTTCTGACTCTGTCAGGAGAGTAATCACTGGAAGGTAACAAGTGCCAGATTTAGGGAGATGTAATGTCTTAAACAATCTCAGCAGGAGTATAGCTGTAGAATCAATTGGCCAGCTATGGCTTTGGTTCTTAGGCACACTTAAATCCCACTGTTTTCAGTGGAGCTTTATCATGGGGCCCATAATCTCACCAAAAGTAAATGTGTGTCCCTTTACCTACTTAAAGATGACTGAAAATATCACAAAGCACCATTGACTATCACCAGATGATGGAATAACTTAGTTAATTGTTATTTTTCCCCTTTGGGCACTCTCAAAAAAGCCTTACCCTTAAGCTAATAATGGCAACTGGGACAGGGAGAAAGAAGATTTTATTATGTTTGAAATTTCTACTGTCATAATGATTTTCATACAGAAATGATAGAAATTTCAATATTAGGTTTGTATGAAGGACACCTTTGCTCAGAAACTTTGCATATGTTATTTCAGTCAGAAATTAACATTTTGGGTACAGTTTTCTCACTCTACAGTTTTGAGATTCCTTATCTTTATTGTCTCATTTATGAGACTGGAATACTGAGAACGGTCTACGAAGCTAATTGCTAATTATTCAAGCACAAGGTAAAATGTTGAAACTTAACAGTGAAAGCATTCCTTCCCAGTTCCCATTCTGCCTCCAAAGACGGGACAGGCAGGAAGATATGTATCAGCTTTGGCTTTTATTAAATTAAGTGACAATGATAATTTAAACTGATTATATATATGAAATATATAGTATTATATAACACATTGTGAATATTTATTAATACATTTAATTATTTAGTAGAACAAAAGACAGAGATTTTGGTAAGCACTGTGACCTGGTTTAGGAGTTCATTAAAAAATTATGGAAGATAAGCTTATATCTCATGGCTGATTTGAAGTAAAAACTTTCATAAGTGTATCAGAAGAAAATGAGAATTGCGCTCTGGAGTTTAACAGCCAGAAATATGTATATTACAGTACACACAGCCTGTGAGATTAATACTGTCAGAAAGTCACATGCAAGGGTGAAGCCTGTTTGAAGTGAAGTTGAAATAAAGTTGGCAGGCCATACCTTTTTCTGACAACAAAATAAATAAAACATTTTGTATGGTTAATGCACTGTAAAATAGCCAAGTCCATACTGAATATCAAGAATTAAGAGATACTCTTCTGCCTAGTCAAGTGTATCTGAGCACTTGTAAAGTGTTATTTGTAGAAACAGATGAGCCAAGCTGGTTTAGGGATACTTTGGTCTCTAAGAAAAGAGGTGAAGGGCATCCAGTTCAAAGCAGGGCATCCTCATTTAGAGCTTTGCTAATCAACAGCACAGGCAGAATTCTGCCCCAAAGCAGACACAGTGCTCTCTAGATTAAAAACCAGAATTTCCCCAGTATTTTCTTCTGGGGTTTTGAGTGAAACCTACACCTTTTCTCACCTGTTATAAATCTTGCCAATAAATTATCGTAATATTGCAGATCTTGAAGATGCTTGTGTCAAATACAAACACAGAAAGAATGCAAGAGGGACAAATAGAAAATGGGGTTTGAGTTTGGGAATTTGTCCAGGGACCATAAGATTGTTTTAACAATGGAAAACCTAGGATTGACTTTTTAATCCCTGTGAATCTGTGCCTATATTGAACTTATAATTTATTTCTACAAAGTAATTTTGATTGTTGCCATGTAGATATTTGCTTATAGATTTTTCAACTGTTACTACTTTTACTACAGATTATTATTTACCTCAATATTTTTATTCCAAGTTCCATCTTTTTCTTACCCTTTCATTTTGTCATATAACTAGCAACGTTTTTTGACTTCCAAAATAAAATGTATACAGTAAGTTTATAGTTAATAATTGCAAACAATTAACACAATTCTTAAAATTGTCCTCTTCTGAAATGATTTGCCCAGCAAAATTTGAAAGGCACTTAGCAAAGTCAGAGTGGCTTTTCTATGGGTGCTCCTTCCCATTAAGGACAAGGAACTTGGCTTTCATACTCTTGGCCCAGCCTTGTTCCTCCTCCCCAGCTGGGGACTTCCACTGAAACCTTACAAACATCACGCTAGTCAAAGAAAGCTTACAGAAACAGACAGTGACGTTTTACAACGCTATTTGCCTGAGACCAAGTCAGCTGGTTAAACATCATTGGTATATCTAGGACAAAAAAAAAAAAGAAACAACAAAAACGCGGGCTTTTGGTATGGGAATAGAATAGGACACAATAGGCAACAAATGAAAATGCTAAATTTTATTGGATAGAGCGACCCTGAGTGATGAATAGCTTTGGTAGGCAGGCTCATAAATGAATTTCTCCACAAATCCACAAAACTCAGGCTGAGAGTTTCAGTTCAGGCACATCTATGGAGAACTGTTCATCTGAAAGCAATACACTGCAGGACTCTAATTTCTTCTGTGCATGAAAAACTCCTTTGCTACTTAGAGGTTCTGCCTAAAATCACTTCAATCTCTTAACCTTTGAATTTAGTCTTTTTGGTTGCCTTCCATAGGCTCAATGTTTATGACTGGCAGGGATGTATATCACAGTCAGTTGTCTCCTGCAGCGAGGTGTATCTAGTGCAGGAGAGGTGTGGAGAGAAACGGTACTGTAAAACACGGTGCCCCCAGGAATGCTTGGAGAGATGGGTTAAGAGCAGCTCCAGTTATCTGTGCAAAAACTATGTGCTATTTTCTCTCACACTTGCTGTTTTGATCTTGTTATCAAACTGCGAATGAAGCACATGTAGCTTCATTCCAATGCTCCGTTCCTCCAATGCTCCCCTCTCTAATTGTGTTTCCTGGTGTTTGCCTTAAACTAGTTGCCTCTTGCTGGTTAGGAAATTACCTGTCTCTAGGTAACTTATAGAGGGGCAGACGTGCACCTTGACTTTTGCTTTTCCATTTGAGAATTTGGCAACCAACATATTTGGTTTTTCCCCAACATTGATCTTGCAGATCATGCACACTGCACTTTCAGACAAGATAGATAATGACTTGAACTGCAGCAAATGGGACTATATGACATCACAATTTTGTGAGCAGACAAATCTGTAATCTTATTTAGTTTGACAGGTATAAAGGGCATTTCAAAAACTGATTATATCTGCTGTGACTTTAAGAAGGTCTGGGATATGACTGGAAAATCTTTACGCACCTATTCCCCAGAGAACAAACTCTTCAAAAGAATAATGCAATACTAGTTATTTGGGGCATTAAATCACACATTTAGCCTTTTTTTTCCATGTTGTGGAAAATATATACTATTACCTCTGTGAAGAGTCCAAGAGTAAGAGCGATGTACTAGAGCTGAATCTCCATCAAATCTGGGAAGCTGCAACCAAGCTTTCCAGAGCAATGTGAAAGAAAAAGCTGAACATGAAAAACATCTGAACTGTTTAATGAAAATGTGGATCTGTGCTGATTTTGCAGATCCATCTCATTGTGAAAGCCCCATTGCCAGCTGGGGATAAGATTCATAAGCATTTTCTGAAGTTTCCGTTAATAGTTCTACTAAAACCAGCTGTGACAGCCTTGTGGTCCAGCATCAATCAAGGTCAATATGCAGCACCTACATGCAAGACCCCACTTTTGAGAGTGGGATGCACAGACCTCACCTGGATCCTTAATCTCACAGAGGAAGTTTTTTGGTAGCACCTGGAGTGTCGTGGCTGCCCAGCTGCACCAGGGGAAATGCTGAAATCCAAGCTCATTTTCATGAAACTTGGATGCCTCTCTGAATCTCGGAGGCAGCAGCTGTGGGGCTGGGATTCACAGAGCCACTTCTGCACTTTGATATCAAAGTAGTCTCTTCATGTTGAGATGGCTAATTCATTCTCTTTTAAAACATAGCTGGCACAGGTGCCCATCACTTACACAGGGAACTTGTCCTTAGATAACTTGCACACGCAAGAGCTTCGTTATAGGAAGGGCCAGACCTGTTGCTGCCCTCATCCAGTGAAGTGCCCTAATTAGCCAGCTACAAGCATTTCTGCTCCTCCTGCCAGAGCTGTACCCCTGGGAAGGAGGCCAAAGCAAAGGCAAGCAAGTAGAGAGAATGATCCTTGGCTGAGGGATGAGGGACTCCTAAGGACTGAGTCTCAGGGCATTTACAGTTCAGGTAGGATATGAGGCTGATCTCAGCCTCACTCTTTTCTCAGCTCTGTCACTGAGCCACGCAACTACTTTTCTTTTCTGCCCAGCCCAAAGATACCAGGACGTGGTCCTCTATTGTAAAACGAAAAAGTTTCATTTCTCATTCCATCTGCATGACAACAGAGTTTTCTGCACAATAATACTGAGACGATCTCTATGAATTAAGCATGGGTTGAATTTTTCACCATAGCTTTGCGAGACTTTTGTTATGGGAAGGTGATTTACTCTGCAAGTTGTATCTGATGCCAAAGGAGAATATTTCTGCATAGACCAAAGAATATGCATTAAAAATATTTTAGTAAGTCATAAACGATTAGTAAGTGTGTTCTGTCATACTGGTTTCTAGCCTAATCTTTACAAAGGCAATTCTATTGTAAATATTTTGTTAATTCCTCCATTCTGACTTTTGGTATTAACTATGTGCCCAGTTCTGCTCTCGCTAAGGTGAATAAAAATATTTTACTGATTATCTCAGTGAGTACAGAGCTGTGTGTGGGAATGGCCTCCAGGTATGTCCTGATGGAACATAATGATTTTGCTTATTGTCATAGTGTAGATTTTAAGTCTGTGTAGTTTAAATATTAGTGCACTGACAACTTCCTAGGAAGAGATGCTTCTTGTCTATATAATGCACCTTGAGGTACTCATGTGGGATGAAACTAAGCTTGGTTTCACAGCATTTTGGATTTTGTCCCATAAGGCTCTTTCCCCTGTTTCTCCTTTTGGTTTGTGACGTAGGGAGGTTCCTTGGGTTTGTCAGGCCCATATCCTTAAACATGTTGCACTGAAGAGCACTGCCACTTAGCAGTCACTCCTGATCTGAACAGGCTGGAAGCAATGTAAAAGCAGAGCAAATGTCACCTCCCTGCTGCAAAAGAACAGTCAGTGCTGCTGGAGTCCTGGCACAGTATGTCTTCACAGAAGGGTGCGATTCAGTTGCTGACAGAAACGATCTTGACAAGTAAGCTCTTCAGTCTGACTGTGTGTATTACAGGAATTGAAATATCAGTCCTTGTGAGGAGATGGACGTGTATTTTACTGGCCCAGCTTATTGTTACGAGATAGAATTGCTTCTAACTGAGGAGAGGGGGAAATAAAAGAAAACAAAATCCTTAGAACGCTACGAAGAATATGTATGATTTTTTTAAGAAACCTCAATTTTTTAAAAAAATGTTTATTACTGAAAGTTATTCCTTGCAACTTCACTCTTATCTTCATTATTTGGTAAGCTCTGAACAAGGGGCAACTTTGAATACAAAATCATACAGCATTACTGTATAGTGTTTGAAACATTCTCAGTCACTTGGTGATTGTAAAAGGACAAAGAAAGAACAGGCTGGGAGTGGAAAATCCCGTTTCACTATAACCAGATTTTTTTAGTGACTGTATTAATTTTGGATATGTATCTTAAAAAGAATCTTTTCCTGCTCTTCAATAAAACACAAATCCCAAACAAGGGGGGCGGCGGGGGTGGAAAAAAGACAAGTGATTACCTGTTATTCCAAAGGAAAGCCTATAAAATAGATTACTGAAAATCAAACCCACAAAATAGTCTTAAACATCTCTAGTGTCCCTTCTTGTGAGAAAAATAATCCATTGCGTTAATATTAGCAATCAATAATCATGCTAGCATCCATATTAATTTGCATTTCTCCCTGTCCTTGCTCTGGAAGAAGTTTCTTGAGTCCAGTAAGAATTTTTATTTGGAAGGCAATTTAAGCACATTCTGAACTATTTTGCTGATCAAGTCTTAGGTGAATAGATGGGCAGAAGGAGAGAGGAAAATATTACCTTAACCCCAAGTATGAATAAGACTCAATAGTGGTTTTTAGCATTTGTGTGTATTTTGTGCACTTTATTTCAGACACTGAAAAAAAAGATGTTAGCTAGTAAACAAGACAATACAAGGTCTTTAAAAGTCTGTCCTCAAATATTACAGTAAGCTTTGTGAGTAATTTCTCCATTTCTGTCTAAATTAGCAAAGGCCTGAACAATTTCTCTTCTTTACCTCTTTGCTCTTTCTTTTTTTTAAAATATTTGTTATTTTTAAGCAAACCAAATCTTCTACACAAACTTTCAAGTCAAAATATTCTGATTTTAACTTGGATATCCACAGTTTTTGTAAGTGAAGTTCGTGACCAAAGGCTAAATCCTGATCAGCAGCCATGTCATTAGTCTTTGTGGAGGAGAGGTTATTTGGTAACTCACTATCTATGTTGGGCCAGGGTAGTCCTTGTTCTATACAAACATATAACTGATGGGCTTATCTTCAGAAAGAAGTTTCTGAACCCCATTTGGGGGTTTGATTTTGGGGGTTTTTTTATGAAAAAATTCAAACCCAAACATTACGGAGAAAATATACATTCCTTAGGCCATTTGTCAGCCCAGCCAAACTTTGGTTTCCTGTTGTATTCCTGGAAGTGACTGAACTCCTAACAAAGAATGTTAAATTCCCTCACAGCCTGTTAAGTGACATAGTGTGACAACAGCACTTTTTGCTTCTGTGCCTCTTCTTTCCAAGTGTTAATGAAATACTCCCCATGAGAAAGTCTCAAACAGGCTTACAATGAAAAGATTTTAACAAAAATCTGTAGTCAACCATGAATTGGTTTTTTTTAAGTATACAAACATTTTGATCTAAAATAAGACAAGCAGCTGCACTACTTGCCTTGTTTTCCCCATCACTTCCTTGGTTCAAAAAATGTGAATTAATTACTTTTCAGATTTACAAGTTATTTTGCAAGTAAGTCAACGGTCCAAGCAACATCCTAATTCTGTATGAAAATGGCTTTTTCTGGTTCTACGGGAGGGATTAACACAGTAAAAATGTGTGATTCCATAATATAATGGGTCTAAACACATTTTCCTCTGAAGCCGTTGATGCAAAACCATGGCACGCTTCTGATTTTTGCTCTCCGAATGGCATGAGTCCCTTCCGATAATTCTCCATCTTCAAGCAGAAAGCGACTGAAGTCACTTGCAGCATGTGTTATGGCAATCATGGTGATGCTTGCCCAAACCTTCACAGGCACTAGGCCACAAAAGGAAATATTCTTAAAACAATTATGGATGAGGAAACATGACAGAATGCCAGGGAAAGGCAGGAACAAACAGACTTGAGTCAAGGTCCTTAATGGTTTGGAGCCTCACTCCTCGCTTGGTTGAAAAGGAAGGAAAACAAAAGTTTTGGCTTTCACTAGAGGGTGGTGAGGACAATGAAAGTTACTTTGCAGAACACTTTCCAACTCATCTTCTGCAAAAGTCTATTAAAGTCTCTTTGGAGCACCTGTCTGTTGTGAAAATAATTCATTTTGTCATGCCCAGTAACACACTCGTAGTCGTTTTATGAAAGCGTATGTAGCAGTTTCACCTCTAGCTTTACCCTCTGTTATACTACATCACAAACTCATTTAAATAGTGATATTAATGTTTTTAGAGATCACTACAAATGGTTGGCAGCATCATTGCAGTTAATGTCTCATGGGAGCTATACAAGGGAATTTTATCAGCTTGAGGCTGAGGTATTTGATGAAGTAATAACAAACTAGCTTTGAATTGTCTTTCATTACCCTTTATCTCTCCTAGAGAGAGTATAATCTTATTCAAATTATAATGGCCTCTGTTATCAATGTGGTTTACTATTTATTTACCTGCACAGAGACATGCAAATGTACATGCATTCTCCTCTTTTTACTGTACCTGTAATGAAATTCCTTAGCTATCAGAATCACACATGATCACAAATTACAAACTAGTTACTCGGAAGTGTAATTTCCTTAACATTAAAAGCATTAAAAATAAAATTAAAATCCAACTTTTTTTTAGGAAAAACAAAAGTACCTTGATAAGGAGTAAAATCCAATCATTAGACTTTAAACGTACTGTCATTTATCTCTAAGACAAACATGATAGTCTACCTCAGAAACAGATAGGCTGTCTCATGTCTGGGCAGAAAAATAGATACGAAGAAATCTTTAAGGAGCGCTACAGCAGCAGGGAAATCCTGAGACTGAAGAAAAGAAAGGAATCCAAATGGCAGAGCTTTGGCTTTCCACAACCAAACTTTACTGGGGACTGGCTTATATCAGCCAAACAGGTAGGAACGGGGGTCATGCAAAGCACGGTTCAGGGTTACTTTTATTAATTACTTGGCTCTCGTCAAACACGCAGTGCAGAAAAGGCATATAGAAGTACAGAGTTAGGACGCAACTGTGAAGATAGACACAGGGAAAATATTTTTTTGTTAAATGACTAGGCAGCAAAACAACTCCATGTATGCTGGTACACACCTGCTCTGTCTAGCTTACGCACATGCTGAAAAAACCCAAAGCCTACAACCCCGCTCCAGTGGCTGCAAATCAGACAGTGGATATCAAAGCCCTTTGTTACTTGTTCTTTCGAAAGGCTACTACTAGAGTAAAAACAGACAGGTGGACTGTTAGGAGTGCCCTTTTCTCTATTATCATGCATAGCTATTATCTATTCATGTCATTCATGTGCTGAGTCAGGGCCTTTTTCGCCTTTTTGTTAGTGTTATGGGATTCAAATTCCCCCCTTCCAGGCACAGCCCAAGCAACAGCCTGAAAAACTGGCTCTTTCGCGTGATGTTGACTGAAGCACTAGATTCTTCTCTGCTAGTTTACCATAAGACCATTGATTCTGTTTGATTTCTCATCATTGTTTACTTACTGTCACCTTAATTAAAACCAGGCAAGGGGAAGTGATTATTTAAGCTTGCCTTATCAGAGCAGTACTCAGAGTGAGGACACTCTGCTGCAAATGACAGGTATTTTCTACCACATAGTCTTCAGGCTTATGTCACAGGCAAGTATTAAATATTATTTCAATTCATTCTTTTCAACAGAACTAGATAGAAACCAGGCATGTAACTATAAACAATACCAAATATATTTATAGCACTAGCTACATTAAGCTTTCTTTGTAATGTGAATAATTTGTTGTTGCAATGTATCTCAAAAAAAAAAAACCAAACGGATGTAAATACTGCCTAAACAGTAGGAGTATTCAATCCTGAACAGATAAAAGGCTTACAAAGCAAAGTGAAACCAGAATTTAAGAACAATACATGTACATCTAAGCAGATTTAAAATAAGAAATGCAGTTCAAAGTTTACTGAATGACAGAGAAGCAAAGATGTTCAGCAGAAGTACAGAACCATCAAAAATGTAAAATCTGATCAAACCATATTTTTACTTAAATTTCAAACTGGGGATAATTTGGAATTGAGAGGTAAAGATCGTAAGTTTTAACCATCTTGCCAAGAGACTTTTTTTTTTTTTAAGTTTTTAAATGCATAACAAAATGATTGTTTGAAATGGAAGCTGAAGTGAAACTTGCTACCAGACTACCCTAGACAATAAATCTTTTCAGTTGTGAAAGTATATAAAACTTATCAAAATAGTACTTGTCACACCAGTAGGTCGTAGATGACATGGGATAACTAGGTTAAAGCCCAAGTAGAAGAAGAAAGCATTGATCAGCCAACAAAACAACCACACTCAAAAGCTCGGAGATACTTCATGCAGCTCTTAAGAATCTGGCACTTCCTTTCCACTGATTTGGTAGGAAGGGTATTGTCACAGCGAAGGCAGAATGGACAGAGTCCTCCTCAGATGTCAGCCATTGAAGAAGAGAGCAAGAGAGAGCAAGACCCTCAGCTTTATATCGAATATGACATCTGTGGGATGGAACACCTTGTTGGTCAGTTTAGGGTCTCCTGTCCTGTCCGCTCCTCCCCACAGGTGCAGCCTGTAACTTACTGCACCCCCACCACGGTACACAGGATGTAGCAGTGACCTCAGTGTGCACAGGAACAAGTGTAAGCAAGAGCCTTTCTGCACACCAACCCCTGGCAGTATCTGTAAGCATTAAGCGCTGTCACTGCTAGACACTCTCTGCAAAAATATCCCATTACCTTCAGAAAGTGCCATCTCTTAGAAGAAACTGAGCTGAAAAGTAAAGTCTCTGAATGGAATGACTTCACTTGAATTGCTTAAAGTTTGGATCCTGAGCCAAACATTTTAGGCTTGAGCCTTTCCTATAACCAGTAACAGTTTGTGAGATGTATTGCTCACTTTGTAGACATAAACAACTTTAACTTTTACTAACAGAAATATTGTTCTTAATTTGATGTTCGTGTTTGCAGTTCCAGCATTTTTTTAAACAGCTGGTAGTGAGCAAGAAGCAGACAAATATACCCCCTGAAAATTATATTCCCTTCAGGCAGAAAAAATCCCAGTCTGTTGACCTTTCAAGATTACCTAAAGGATTACGAATATACTCAGAACTTTTGATGGTTAAAGAACATAGGATTTTGTCTTTGAGCCTCCCTTGGCATTTGTGAATTCTGAATATTGTGTGCGCGTTTTTACAAAATGTTTACCTACTTACACATTTAACAAGAAATGTCTCTCATAAACCAAGAAAGTAAGCAAATGACTTTCTAGCTAGCCAAAAAGTGAATGAATTCCAGACAGTATGTCCCCAGATCAATGCATTTTAAAAAATTTCTCCTAGCTCATCTTTCTTCTAAAATACCAAGGACATTTCTGTACTTGTTTCTAAATGTAGTTATTTCCTCCAAAGTTTCTTCTGTACCAAAAGCAGGTATGGTCCATCTTTCTCACACTGTGATGATTACTTATCTTAGTTGATAGGTGAAGAACAAAAAGCATGACAACTTCCAGTAGATAAACAAGTTCAAAGGTCAGTCCGAGTCCCATTAGGGACTAATGGAGTGAGAGGAGTTTTTCTCTAGCTATAACAAGAAGTTTGGAGAAAGGTTCATAATTTACATCCAGTCTTTAACTGGACTGACTGCTATCTCTACTAGCAGGAGTGAATCCTATCAACTGTCCTGTTCCACCTCTTGGCTTTGTCGGCTGGTCTGTCCATGACAGATGTATTTCATGAGTAATATAAATGTTCCTAATCACTGTGACAATATTGTTATTGTTGAGTGATGAAATGCAGAAATACATCTGGATATAGAACAAAGGTAAGCCTAATCTGTAAAGGTCAAAAATGAGTTTAGATATGAAGCTGTCTGGAATGTGGAGGATATATAAGCAAGAATTTAACTCGGCTTTTTACAGAGATGACATCCAGTCAGGAAGTTCTGCTGTTTGTGAGGACATGCAACTTCTAAATTTTGTGATGGACCAGAAGAAAGAATTGATATAGGTGCATAGATAGTTTCCAGTGAGGTATTGGGCACTTCTTCCCCGTAAGTTAGGGGGGACTAGTTTTGCAAGTTAGGTACTAGCAAAAATTCTTCAATTCCAGAGGCATCATATTGTAGGAAATGGAAAACAACTGATCACTCTGAGGATTGACTGAAGTTTCAGTTCTTTTCTTCCAAACAACTTCCTTCCAACACCCCTGCTAATAGATTTTTATCTTTGAAAAAAATTTTAAAAGATCTGTTACTATCTATCTAACGCAGTCAGTGCTCTTTGCTTTGAGCAAAAGAGCACCCAAAAGCTGGGATACAGCACTGAACCCCAGTCAAGGATCTCAGCAAAAGTAGGTCAGTAATTTGATAGTTTCATTTTCTCCCTCTGCATCTGCTCATCTGACACCACTGGTCCTCCTGTGACTCCTCTGATTCCCATTTTTACATCTCTGTAATACCTAGCCTGTGACAACTTAACAACGTTATCTGTTGAATTTGCGGTTCAGTTCTAGCTCATGATATGAAGAATGCAAAGAAAATTGGTTTAGCCCCTGCTAATCTGGAAGCTTCATGGCCAGTGTGCATGCTCTGCTCACTCTTCATCTGAATGTGGTTCTCTGTGACCAACCTCAATACGTGAGGGTTATGGGAACTCCACTTCTTCCTCCATGTATCTGAACCACAATAACTTATCTTGGTAACAGATATTATTCATGGCAGATTATTATACATGACACTATAGAACTAAGCAGATCTCGTGCATTAGCACAAGTAACTAATTCTGTCCCTACATATCCAAAGTCAGCAGCGAATTGTTTGTCACACCAGCACTTGGTGGAATCAGTGCTGACTCCCAGCTGAGTATCTCTAAGAAAACTGGCGATTTCATAACAAGTGCCTCATTCTCTCTTACTGCATTGAAACGAACCCACAAAATAACTGAAAGACTACACGAGTGGGATAGCCTTCAGCAGGTATCATATCAAAGCTTGAATATTCTGGCATTTCCTGTGCCCTCCTAACTCCAACCAAATCGATCCACTGGTGCATTCACTAAGAAAGGTGCACTGTCTGTGCCATATCTGCAGGTGTAACGTGCAAAACTTTCTGTGTTAACTATGTGGTTTAAGCATGTAACAAAGCCAGTCATCAGATCTCTGCTCAGGCTGTGCCACAGTTAAGAATAGGAATGACTATATTATTTTTAAATACTTCCAACGTCTGAGCTCAGTTTCTACCGCAAGTGGATTTCTTTGTTCTTTCTTTCGCTTGAAAGGCAATTACAGTAGGATTTAATAAATATTGCATCATGACAAATTAAATGCTCAATAAGAGAGCAGATAGAGCTAGTGTTATTGGGTAATTTACTGTGGAAACAAGTGTTCAAAGCCTCTTCCTGCCCGTCCCCCCCCCCCCCCCCCCAAAAAAAATCACTTTACTCAACAAGGAGAAAAGGAGCAGACTCTGCAGCCTCCTGTGTGATCAAAGTCAGCAGGATCTCCCATGTGATGCCAAATGACACAAACCCTTCGACCACTGAATTATTTGTAAACTGCTTCCTGTCTCTACTGCCAGTGCAAACAGGTACTGGAAAAACAGATTTTCACTGGAAAATCTGATGCATGTTTAAAAAAATAAAAAACCAAAGCAAACAAACAAAAAATCTCACCCTGAAAAAAGCAAAATTGGTAGATTGAAATATCTTGTATCTGTTAGCTTTTAAAAAAGCCATATATTTTGTTCATTACTAATTTTAATACTCACTTCAACATACACTTCACTGAAATCTTTGGTTTTCCAATGCTCCTAGAAGGTAGCAGTGCATGACAGATTTTCATGGTGAAATCTTCAGGATTGTCAGACCTTAAAGCATGAATGTGTTCAAGCTGGTTTGTGTTTTCTCATCCAGGATCCCACCAAAACACACTAAAACAAGAATTCCAGTCTACAGAGTTGTTTCCAGGATTGAAGCCCGCCTTTTCATTAATCTTTCTAAAGGCCTAGAAAAGACCCGGAAGACAAAGGTGGAGTACTGAAAGATTGTTGTTGTTGTTGTTACTGTTATTATTAGATAAAACGCAACCAGCACAGGCTTTATTGGTCATACCCCATCCTGTAGCAAGCTATCAGGCTAGCAATCATACAATCGAGATAGCCTTGCATGAAAATTAAAAATCATTTAATGACAAAGAGAACAACAATGAGAACCATTGTTTCCAGATAATTTATACAGCTATTGAAGCATTCTTTTTCTTTTTTTATGAATTGAATTCACAGGAGATTTGTGAAAGTTGCCTGTCAGGTCAAAGGCTAGTGCTTTATCCACTTAATCATTCATCCCTACTTGATTAATAGACTTTTTAAACAGAATCATATATTAATAATGTAGGCTTTAACTGGGCATCTCGATCAAAGAGTAGATTTTAAAAGTTGATTGGTTTGTATCCTCTAGGCCTGTGATAAATGTCTAGAGATTTCTTGTAGTCATTTTTTTCTTGTCATTTTTTCATTCTTATATTCATTTCTCTCTTCAACATTGTCACATGAATATTTAAAACAAGAAATATAATCAGTTCAGTGCTTTTTCTTCAGTGCCAGGATCATAAAGAGAATAACTGTCATTCAGTACAAAATCTCTTTATTACAATATTTAAGCACTGTCTGTTTTACCTTGCTTGTTGGGAACCATGAGCTGAAATTCAGTAAGATTATGAATTGAAAGTTACTCTTCAGATTTGGGGTTAAGTGGGATTAAGGAGAAGAAAACTTCTCAAAGATAAAAAGACTATGGAGTTAATAATTATAGGGGGTTAGAAAATTTTCAGCAAAACAGTTATTGTTTGACAATGCTCTGTCATCCACCAATGAGACTGAAATGTTTTCCTGGAACAGGTCAGTGTTTAGGAACTTCAGATACATTCAGTTAAATTAAATCAGAATGTATTCTTTTTTTCGTTTGTTTTTAGATTACTTTTTATTTCAAACCTTATTTTCTTCAGAAGTCAAAATCTGAGGTGGGATGACTTCATTTGGAAAGAAATACTGTAACCAAGCTAAATATTTATGAACGTTTTCATTACAATTTGGAATAAAATCAGTGCTCTGAGCAAAAGAGTAATCCCAGTTCCAAGCTTCCTGTAACATTCCTCTTAGCAACAGTAATATACTTATTTAGGATGTAAAATTCCATATCTTAACAAAGAAAAAATATCACTTTCCTGATGCCCTTATCTTCAAAGATCAGTGAAGGCTTCCATTGTGGAGCAAAGCAAGCTGATCTACCTGGTATTACTCACACGTCAACAATCACCTGTCATTTCTAATTCATAGTGTATGTCTCTGCTGCTAGTTCTGTCCTTGCTGCAGCTATAAAAGTTCCAACGATACCAAAAGCATTTCCATAAAGTTCTCTCCCCATTTCCATAATGTTCTCTCCTATGTAAAGCATGGATTTGCAGAGCTCACCATCCCTTGCTTCACACATTTTTTTCTGTTCTAGCTCCACCAGTCACACCACTAGGTGCTGCTGATGGGCTATCTGTCCAGCTCCAAATCCTCAGCATGATATCACAGACCGGGATGAAATATATGTGATACAGAAAGGATCCTTGTTGCGTGGCTTCTGTCTCTACACCATTTCTAGGAGGGAACTGAAAGTAATTCAAAACCAAAAACTGGCCATTAACTAATGACTCTAAAAATTAAAATATTTGGTAGTGCCTTGACCTGGAATAGAAACTGGATTTTGCAGAATTGTATGTGTGTGCTCTCCGGGAGCATTTCTCCTGGAGTATTTCCCTTTACCATCTCTTCTGCTGCTGAGAGCTTGGAGATCAATGTACACTCCAGAGTGAAGGATTTCCTGGACGATGTTGTTAACACAGCTACAAATCTTGGATGCTATCCAGAAAAAATATCTCCAACCTGAATTTAGCATAATGAAACTGAGTTTTTGATGCAGTTACTGTGTACTGTTGCAGGTGCCATGATGTCACTGATTTCAGTAGGGGAGAGATGTTGCCATCACCCTGCATGGTCTCTTTTCCTCAATTCCTCTGTCTGAAAGTAGTAGTTGTTGGCTGGCCAGTGCAAGTTACAAGATGTGTGACTCCCTGAAGGGTCATGGTATCTGAGGCTTTTGGTGTATGGAAATATATAAGGCTAAACCTCGTAGACAAGTTCTGCATAGCTGAGAAGCAAGAGAGAGTTCCTCGTAGGAGCACAGCACTCTCAAGTGAGGGATGAGAGTCACTCAGGCATGACACGATGCGGATGGGGATAGGGTACTCCAGATTGAGACAGTGTCATGGAATACATCCTAGAAGTGCTAAAAGCCTCATCTGAATATTGTCACTGTCTCTTCATTCCTCTAGTGTGGTGCTTCTCCCATGTGCAGAAGTGGCAGAAGAACAGCCATAGATCATAGTAGAATGGTCATAGACCGGTTTGGGTTAGAAGGGACCTTAAAGATCTTCTAGCTCTATCCCCTCTGCCGTGGGCAGGCACACCTTCCTCTAGACCAGGTCCTTTTATCAAAAGAACTCATGTGGTGCTGGCACCTAAGGGTTGCTTGATAGCTGATCCTAATATACTCTGTGAATGAACTGAGCCATATGAATCGTTCTGGTCTTGCCATAATGGCATCTGTTGGTCACATGATGTTGGTGGAGAGATCAGGCCAAAAACTGACCCTCAGGGTCACTGACTCAAGTGGGGAGGGGGGTTTAAGATGTGTGTGATTTATTATTTTAGAAGTCTTCTTCACATGTCAGAAAGGCTCAGTGTGGGAGTGTGTAGATAAATAAAAATTATAATATGTGGTAATGCTGAGATTCAAACCTTCAGGAACCACAGGTCCAAGTTTACTGTGGCTCAGTCAAGACCTATATATATATACACTATATATAAAATGACAGTTTACTTATACTATAGAAGATTCACCACCATGGATCAGGGTCGACTACATTGCTTCTTGTTTTATTTTTTTCATTTTAATTCATCAGACATAATGTTGCAGGGATGCAGTTACCCACTTAATAATGGTAGCCTGTAAACATCATTAAGTTCACAAAGTTATCCATTCGTTTTCTGTGTCCATACACAGATTTCTGGTATGATCCTTGATCTGAACCCTGCAGAGTTTGGTTTGTTTAATTGTTTGCGATGGTTTGGTTATTTTAATGAGTTGGTTTGTGCTTAAAGAAAATTAAATTTGGGGGATGAAAGAAAGAAACAGCTATCCTTCTATTATTTTCCTTATTTAACAGTCATGGTAGCAACAGTAATATACTTTCCAATAGCTCCATTACTTTTGAAGAATAGATTTCCAAATACGGAAGTAGTTTTTAATTGTCCTCCGGGGTTTTCTTTTCTCCTTTTCTGTTCTTCCCTTCCTTTTGGCTGTTTCTCTTCTGTGGAAAATGGATTTTTTCACTGCTCCTCATGCAAATAAACAGTTTTTCTCAACAAATGTTTCCTCTAGTCTTAGGCCACACCGAGGACTGCCCTTTCTGTCCCATGCTGGCTTCGCTTCTGAAAACATCTTGGGGAGCACAGTCTGTCTGTTTCATGAGATCTTTTTGTCCCATTAAATTCATCTTCCTCCCCCTAAGCTAGCTACTTGGCAGCTGTGCTGCAAGAAACACATAAGCCATTAAGACGGAAGGTATTGACATCTTCTGCTTTCTTCGGGATTACAGCAAGCCTGCCTTTCAACGATCCATAGTTAGCTTTGGTTTCTTTACTAATACATTCTTGTGCAACTGAGAGGGCCACAGGCAGAGACTGTGGAGAGCTGAGTTTCGAAAGCCAAGGGGGCCGAACCAAACCTTATCCCTGGTACAGTACATGCTTCTGCCAGAGGGAAAACTGAGGAAAATCACAAAGTCACATGAGTCCTATCAAGTTTACGAAGTCTGCAGTAATAGTGTGAAGGGAGCCTGGGGCAAGGTGGGAGAGACAGCACACAAAACACTGTCTACTGGCCGTTTGGGCTTCTTGGCTACCGGTGCCACTGAAGTTGCTGCTAATCTGGCAGCATTAGGTTTTCTTTCAGATACGGCTAGAAGCAATAGTGCTAACACATTAACTTTCTTAATGGAACAGCACTAACTGGCAAACGGCAATTTCTGCTGAAACTGGATGGTGGGCGACTCATATCCAAGGTGATATCACAGCTGGATTCTTTTTTAGTTTCAGATTTTTTTCACATATGATGAGTTAAAAAAAATTGTGTGTGTGTGAGTGCATGCATATGCGTGTGAGATAGAAAGATGTGTTTTCAATCTTGCCTCTGCTCTGACTGTAACACAAAGGAGAACAGCCTTCACATGACTCTATCAAGCCATTTGGGACTCCCCATACACTGAAAGCTAACTGTTGGAAGGCAGAATGGAGAGTGTTCTCCTTTTAGAGAGATGAGAGAGATCTCTAGGCAGTAACTATTACAGCGTCGGGACAGCAACTCCCAGATGCCAGGACTGAAATTTTAAGTCTATGCCAACACCCATAGGCCTTTCTTTTTTTCACTATGAAAAAAACAATTTAAATTTTATTGATCTAAAGAAAGAAACTGAAAATTTCAGTGTTTCAATCGTTTTAAAATTCCAGGGGTCTTTTGGTGAAATTACCTCAGTGGGGTGTTTATCTGATGGCGTAATGCCAGGAACATGAACAGATGATGTGAGTGGCAGAAAAGCCTCCACATCCCTGACTATAAGTGGACCAGAGGATGGCGAAACTGCTGCTAACCTGGACCTTAAAGTAAAACCCATTAAAAAAAATCCATGTAGAGTTCCTGGAGACCTTTATTTGTATCAGGCAAATGCTTGTTGAGCATGAAATGTTTGGGAAAAAAAAAAAAAAGAGAAGAATTTGCTCTTCAAAAGGCAGTTTTTTCAACTACTGTGCCTTTATTAAATGTCCCCCCCACAAAAGACTTCAGAATTGCCTCTCAATGCAATGTAGAACAAAGTTCCACCTGCTCATTTTGGACTGACATCTCAAAAATTTGATAGACTTTGCAGACAGCTTATATACTTCAACTAAATCTAGTGTTTCATGTTCAAAAATGTGAAGGTAATAACCTTCAAATTTCTTCCGTAACTTTACCCACACTGCAGCACCCATAAGTCAGCATCTTGACCTAAAGCAGAGCATGCAGGTCTTGGATGGGGAGGAAAAACTAGTGGTTTTCTCTTCCTATTTCACTTTAGATTTGACTGTTCCCTTACTGTTACTTCTCGAAGACCAAGTATATTGGATTATCTTCCTTTTCTTTTTAATATGCTCCAAGCCAGAGCAAAGCTTGATTGCCTATGCATTCAACAGTAACAAACTAATCTGAGTTTATCTGAAACGTTTCTAAACTTCCGTGGCATTTGTTATTGTCGTAGTAGCTTTACACTCATTCGGGCATTGGTCTGTATACATGGTGCTAACCTGGTTTCTATCTTAAAAAAAAAAAAAAGTGAATTTACAGGAAAAGCTGCCCAGTTGCATAAAAAAGCTTAAAAAGTTTAGATGGCTGTCATTCAGTTAGAAGGATTTTGAAGCTTGTCAGAGCTCCTTAATGGAAGTCATTGCTATTTAGATGGAAAGGTATAACATGAGTTTAGTTATTAGGCATATTCCAAAGCCTTCAGAGCAGAAGGCAAAAGCAAAAGTAATAAGAAGGTTGTCAGCAGTGAACGTGCTGCTAATGGAACACTCCCTGTATTAAGAAAAATAAGACTTAAAGAGCTGTGAATGGTCCTCAGAAAAAAATTGCCTGGGCATACAGAGAAGCTTGAAGGACTTTTGTTTTTCACTGGAATTAAGTTCAAGTTCAGACAATCTTAGGCTGTGGAAAGTCTTTGTACTGAATTTCAGTACACACCCCCACACCCCCACACCCACACCCCCTTTAAAGAACGGCCATATTTTCAAGATTTCATTTTGACAAGAAGCAAGGAATTCCATAAACTGTGAAGCAATGTAGTTACAGGATTTTTCAGCTAAAACAAGTGGTTTTAATATTTTAAACAAAATCGGTGCACATATGCAAAATGTGATAATGTTTCCAAAGAGCTGAGCATATATAACAAAGCAAGTGGTAGTTCATTTCCCAGATGAGCTATGAATCATCGTCACTTACAGTGCTGCAGTTGGCAGCAGAGGAGTGGAGTGAAGGTTCAGTGAGCTCCTCCCTGGTGGCAGGATTGTCAGCTGCTGTTTTGCTGGTTCTGTGGTGGAAAGGATTTTCAGAGTCTTTGTGAGAGCTGGTGCCTCCACAGAGGAAGGAACGAAGTCAGCAGGATAGGTCTTGTTCACTTAAAAGATCCGTATGTTGACATCGAATAATCGGTCTGCTGGATTAGTTGTGTTGAATAATCAAAGTAATATAAAAGTTTTGTATAGCCTTGGTAGAAGTGATCATTTTTAACATCGTTGCAGTAGCATTCCTAAATAATAAACTGTAAGGATGTGGCCAAGTGAGAAAGGTTTGCTTCAGATTTTTTTATTAAACTTTATCATCATATCATATGTCTGATTAGATTGATTCATGTCCTTTGAAAGTCAGTTTATATGTCTTTAGAAGCCAGGAAAGTACAGTTTCAAGGATATTTTACACAACATATATTTTCCATCAAAAATTGTATCTCCTCCTGTAAAGCCTTAGTTACTGAGAGTATAATTCTGCAAGAACACATAAAAATGTGATATATGCCATATTCGTATCACTTTGTTTGTTTGTTTTTTGCGTTATCTACTTTATCTTTTAGGTCTGGTGCCTTGTTCTTTGGTACCTCCAATGGTACCTCCATTCAAGAAGATACCAGTCCAGATTTTGACTCTACTGAGTCCAAGATGTAGAATGTTTCCATTTTACTATAATATTCATAATAGTAATGTTATGATTCCCAAAGCTGAATTTTGCCCATAGTAGCAATATATGTGAGATCTTTCTCAAGGAATCACCTTGACATCTAAGCATCCATCAGAAGGAATGATAATTAATTTTGAGAATAACTTTGTAATCATTACTGGTTGCTGTGAAATGCTCAGAATAACAAAACTGTATTTAAAATTAAATTTAAAAGAACAAAGGATTAAAATTATCACTTATAGGAAAATAATTCCTCCTGCCTTAACACATCTGCAAACAGATATGTATGTATACACATTACTCTTTGTGTACACTTACGATCTTTCTCTTTCCTTCTTTCACTCTATACACCAATATATCCATCAATCACTTTCTACCATGTCTCCATTCGGAAAGTGACATCATACCTCAATAACTGACTGTTTGCCTCTGCTCTGGGTCTTTCACTGACAAAGGACGAATCAAGGTCATCTCTTTGGAGTTCAGCAATTCATTAACTATTCCGATGGTTCAAATACCTGCAGCTGCACATTCCCCTACCCCTTGATTTCCATTTATGTAGAAACCAATGCAACACTTACTGAAGTTTTGATATGGCTGACTGTGATTCCTATCTTAAATGCAATGTGAAATCTGTATACATAGTTATATCTATATACCCTTATTATTAATATCTATATACACTTAATACCTAGTTAAATAGCAATACAAATTAAAAATCACATGCTAGCTATTTTGTATTCTTTTCATAAGCAGCCCCCAGCATCAAAGCTGTGACTTTAGCTTCACAATGTTTCGAATCTGTGAAACTCACAGTTATTAATGTTTTTACGTGCTGACAGTAGATAATTGATATTAGCCCTCTGTATGCCAGGGATCTAATTCATCCATGGATATCTAATGGAAAAACTAACTACCCTTTGCATTAGTGCAAACTTTTTTTGTTGTTCTTGCAGAATTATTTTTACATACGTCTGTCAAGAAAAACACATTTATGTGAGTATTCAATTTACCTCAATTCAGTTCATCAATGACGTGGAAGAAAAATAAAATCAGTATTAAAGACAGAACAATATTTTCAAAAATAGCAGTTAGTTGCTGTGCTCATAGTGTTAGAATTCTAAAATACAATGCATAGTATTTTAAATCATAGGTGCTGCATAGTATCGGAAAAGTTAACCTAATTTCCATCAGAAGTCACCTAGAGATTTTTGTTTACGCAATTTGGCCCTTAAAGTGTCTGCTGAGCTCCTGTCTGGAAATAAGTGCCTTTTTAAAACTATTACCCCAAGGTTCAGTATACAATTCACTTTATGTGGCTGATAACAGGAAGGAAAATAAAGTACGACATTTCAGCTACAAGTCATCAAAAGGTCATCAACCTATGAATTCAGGTGTTAATTACAGATGATGGTGGATAAGAGACCTCATGTTTGGGGAAATGAGTGTAAGCTAAGAACAGAGTTTGATATGAGTAAGGATAGAGCAGCTACAGAGTGCACAGATGCTTTCACCAAAAACCAACCCCCCAAAAACCTTGATACCTTTCAGACTAAAGTATTTAGCTGACTCCTGAGTATTGAATGCCTCGCAAATGATGTGGGGGAGCTTCTGAAAATAAGGTGCTACTGTTTCGTATTGGGAACGAAAGGAAGAGATTAAATCTATCACAGTAGCATTCTGTTTGTTTGTTTGCTTACTTCTGGAAATTCTGTAGCTAGGAATAAATAGATGGCTGTTGTCTTTAACACGACCTCCAAACATCCAGAGATGCACAAAACTCAGTGGCACAGGCAGCTTACAGTGCTTCCTCTTGGAATGGGTAAATTGGGCTGATACTCCAGCCCTGGAGAAGAAAGCTGAGGCTGACATGAGACCACCTCCATGGTGTAAATGAACTGACTTGCCCTAAAATCAACAGAGTCCAGCCAGTTTAATCCAGCTATAAATTTAATGCCATATGGAAGAATTTAGATCCCAATTTTTCTTAAGCCCTTGCACGAAGTTAAAACTTTAGCTTTTTTTTTTTTCTGAGACACCGAAACACAACATAGATGCTTTAATACAAGAAAGTATGTTGCGCTTTTGAATGTTGGGTTTTTAAGCATAGTAGTAAAATTGCTCAGTAGGTATTTACTAGGCAATTATATGACCTTAATTCATATAGGAACAGTGTTTTAATGCAAACTGCAGAAAACCAGTAACTTTAAGTATGAATCAAGACAAAGGTGCAAAGTTTTTTTAATTAAAAGCTTTGTAAGACGGTAATTATTATAAAGACATTCTTTTACTGTTTAAAGTTTTGCTTCATACAACATGGGACAAAAATTTTGAAAAACAGCATCTGTTGTCATATATCTAGGAGATTCTGGTAAGAGATCTTATCATAAAAAAATAAGAAGCTCACCTTACAAAGTCATTACATCACACCACCACACCCCCCCCGCCAAACTATCAAAGTTCTTTGTGACATTCAATCACTGTTTCCATTTCATGTGCCAGGACAAGAAGCAGAGATGATAGATATTCTACAATCATTCTTAATAATTCCAAAAGGCAGAAGAACAGATAATAATAATAATAATAATATGCATTCTTCTGCTAAGCTGCTCTTCCTCCCTTGCTCTTTAGATTTGGCCATTGTGCTCTGTCTATTGCAGATAATCTGTCAGGTCAACAATATCAATAGTTTTTATTACAGGAAGCAGATGTTATCAGCATCCTATCTGTCCATTTAATTAGAAATGTAGTATTGCTGTTAAGCTTAAGAATAGTCTGAGGATGGAAAAAGAGAAACAAAACATTTCGGAGTTCTTAAAGAGGCCTAGCATTTCCAGAAGGAGAAAGGTGACAACTGCTTTAGGAAGCCATACACAATCTAAGCATATGGTTTATGGCAAACTCTAATAATAGCTTGATGGCTATTACATTCTAGCATGAGGTGGCTGCAAATGGGTGTAACTCAGTTTACTTCAGAAGGAGTACAGGCATTTTCAAAAGCTGAAATTTGTCCCTTACCGGCCTCCTATAAAGGCCTCTCTTAACAGGAGAGGTTTGCAGAGTGTGATAAACGGTGGACGAGGCGGAACTGGCCAAACTTCAGACCTTGGGAATAAGAGATTCCAGAAGCAGATAGAAATGAGCATCTCTCCCTTGCCCCTTCATTTTGATCAGCTCCTGTTCCTCTAGCTGATGAAGTCCAACTGCCTGGTTGTGCTTGCTGCTCCCCACCCTGCCTCCTCCATACCAACTTGCATCTCTAAATTGGTTGTGTCCCCAGCACTGCAATTATTTCTGTTAGTGCTTGGTTTCTGATCACTAAGCTGTCCTGGCAGACTTCTTGCAACAGCGTGGCTTTTAGTCTTGTTGATTTATGCTGGGTTTCATGGGTTTTAAGTTCTTTCCTTCCTTTTATCCAGATTGAATGATCTATCCTGGTTATTAAGCATCTTAATCAGTGTATTATTATTTTATTTTATTTGAATTTTCGTGTGTGTGTGTCTCATGGCCTATGTGCATTTTGTGAATAGAGGTGGGCTCCCTCTCCAACTCGCAGGAAAGTGTCCTATTAGAGAAACATGCTTGTCATGCTGTGAACAGAGTTATCTTGTGGCTGTGTTCTCCTGCTGA
>NW_010395391.1:5201-16754 GCF_000710305.1 Buceros rhinoceros silvestris | reverse complement strand
TGAACAGCATCCCCAGAAGAGCACAGTGGCATAACTGGGTGACTTAAAATCTACTGTGGATTTAGATCCAAAAAGAATACGTGCTGGTGCATTTTAGCTTAAATCATCAAAATGCACAGATAAATGTTTAGAAGAAAAAGAACCAATTGAGCTGATGGACAGGGTTGATTGACTGTGCTAAGGAATATGTATAAACTAACCCTGAACAAAATTAGCTTGAAAACAAGGGGAATGGAGCTGCAGAACAGACTTCAACTGGATGGGAGGCAAAAAACCCTGAATTAACTAGTTTTACAATACTGTGATAACTACCATACAGGATTTTCTGGCGTGGTTGTTTGGTTTTTTTTAAGTAAGAGAAAATAGATTCACTGACCTAGGGAATTTCTCCAAATCACGTATTTTGAGGTATTGCATTTTTAATTAAAATATTGTCTGAATTCTTTTTCCTCCTAGCAGTATCACTAAGCTGCAGATAAGCAGAAGACATTCAGCAGTTTGTTTGATAGCTTGAAATAAACCCTGTCACAGTTATAATACATCGTGACAGGTTTGGCTGTTCTAGGAGGAGCTCTGGCAAATTCTGAGGTTAGTGGGTTTGAGTGTGTTTGAAATGCTGGTGAAGTAACTTGTAAACATCCAGATATTTAGAACAAAACATAAAGTTTTTCACCAACTCAGGGACATAAAGTGAAAAGCTAAGCTTTTGTCTAGTTTTGCTCTCAAGGCTATGTGGTAGGCGAGAGGAAAGATTTTGGGTATGCTGGTTTTGTCTGTGCATTGCTGAACTTGGCAATGTCTGCAGGCTTGAATGAGAGCTGGAAGCAAACTATGCCCTGCCAAGAGGGAAAGTCCAAATAAAGCACATTTGTGCCAACATTATTTATGCCATCTTTGTTAGCAGCTGTATGTGTTTACAGTGAAACAGTGGTTAAACTATGGTTATGATATCATCGCTCCTATTTCTCCAAGTTATATTTTGTTTTTATGTGAACAAATACTGAGTGGGGAAAAAATGCAGATGAAATTCTGGACCTGGTGAGATTTATGGGAGCTTGGCTTTGACCTTTTGAGAGATTAGGAAATTTCTCATTTTTGTTGTGCAAGATATCCTTTGTTTTAGTTATGTGTTGTTCTGTGCAGTGACAGATTTGAAAAAGACGTAAGATGAACAATGGTTGGGGATTTTTTTTGCCTTGGTCTCCGAATGGAATAAATTCCTGAGGAAAAGCTGTTCCTCTGATTGGCTTTAGCGTTGTGCTGGGACTGAAAACAGAAGGAATTTCACTGTATGGTATCTGGTAACATCAGATCCAGAGGACTGAATGTGGTTATCCAGGCTGTCCACTACTGATTCCCCCTGGAGAGGGAAGGGACCCAGCTGGAAGGGTGGCTACTACCAATCAGAGAGGCAAGAGCAGGAGTGCGTTGGCTTTGCACGCATATGGATGCATTTCAGCACTCAGGCAGAAATATTATTTTCACACATTTAGAAAAAGCCCTAACGTAACACTAAAATAAACAAGTTAAACCATTTCTAGCTCTCAGCAAGCTGACAGATACAGTTATTCCCCCAGGCCCTCACCATTAGTTTGTCTCTCAAAGGCAAGCATTTCCTTTGGTTTATGACCCCAGGGAGGGATTCAGCCAATTTATGGAGAAGTCTAAGGGGAGAAAGAGCAGTAGGTTTGCTTAGGTATTGCTTCACGACTAATCTTACTGGAACCCTGAAGTGGTGTTTAAGTGGAACTCAAGCGTGTCACCAGGTGATTGCAGTCTACATTAAAGTAACAATCTCCCTTCTGTACCTTACTTACACAGGTATTTATGTTGTGGAAGTCCCACCACCCCATCATGGTTTTTTATAGCATGCATGCACAAGTAAAATGTTCATTATGTAGCTGTTGACAACATCAAATGCTCCAAAAGTGTCAGGAGAAATTCTGCACTGTCTAGTAAAACTGGGAGGCAGTACGTTCATCAATTAGGCTTAAAACAAAAAAAAATTAGAAACAAGCAGAAAAACCACTTCATCTGGGGAAAAATGCCGGTTGATTAAAAAGAAAACACAAAGCCCAGAAAAATCTCAAATGTTTTTTCAAAAATTCACATTTGCCTGAAAAAAAAAAAAACAAAACCCAAAAACCTCCAGTAATATGTTTATGATTGAATAGGGAGCTCTGCAAACATAGTTATGTTATGCTAAGGTACATATTTATTCTCATCTTTCCCCAGCTTTTAATAGTTAAAATAATATGGCTAAGGATTAGCAATACTGTACCTTTTCTGAGACTACCATATGTGAGTCTCTTGCAAACCGCATTAACACAGTGTTCTTTTAAGAGTCTATCTGAAGACCGCGAAAGCAAAGAAAATTCAGCTCCTGTAAAATTGTCACTCTATCCGTAACTTGTCTTGTTACACTGAGGTACAGGCAGAGTTTTCAGAACAGTGTGTGATCCTGCATGCCAAATGCATTGTATAATACCCAAGCACAACGGGTGGTTTTACAGTTGATGGGGAAAAGAAATGTAAAGCAAGGCAGACTGTCAGTATGTGTGTTTATTCTGGAAAAAAAAATTGTATTACAGAAATCAAATGATTTGTTGCTTGACATTACCACGGACAGATAATGTTGCTCTGGTTTTTGTTCATAGTCTTCTGTATTTGTGGCTCCCCACTGGAAACAGAAAGCTGGAGAGCATCATTCATTCATTTCAGTGGCTTGGAATTAACATGCTTTTTAAATAATCATAATTATTTAAAATGCAGCTGGATCAAAATACTGCTATTAATTTACAGTCTCAAAACAGAGCCTGAACTCATCTAGCATGTCTTTGAAGGAGGCAAACTGGGTAAAAATGCCAGTGTTTTCAGTGCTAACAGTAGAAATGGGACTAATTAGTGAAATAATGACACTAGCTCTGTTGTGCTAGCAAAATCTACTTCAGATTTAATATCACAGGACAACAGCAAAAAATTACAAACAATCTGCATGTCTTAGGTAAAATATTTTTAGATACTTGAGAATAAATAAGTGTCCTCTCATCTTCAATATCTTTTGTATTAAAATGCGTATGTTCTATCTGATATTTATCAGAATAAATTCCAGTGGCAAAGTGTTGGCCTTCAAGGACAGTCAAGAAACAATGCTCCTTGAGTAGAGGCAGAGATCTGGTAAGAGTCTCTGTGAGGTTTCTATCCCCTTTTCTAATGCTGCAATCACCTTGCACTGGTGGCAGCTCTCCACAAGGCATGGAAGCAGACTGCAGGCTGTTCATGCTTACCCTAGCAGCTAGTGAGCATAAGGGACTTTTCTGGCAGCAAGAATACAAGGACTGTTTTCTTACACTTTCCATCAGGTAGAAGAGCTCCATGTTGAAAACTAAAACTTGTTAATTGTTGTGTTGTTTGAGGTTCGGGGAGTTTCCTTTTTTTTTTCTTTTATTTTTTTTTTATAAAGTTAATTTTCAAATAGTGTACTTCATATACAACTAGATTTCTTTTTGTGAGGGACTTGACAAAGGCTCAGTGAAAGTCGAATTGGTTATTTCACTGCATGCCTTCACTGCCGTCCTGCTGATACACGCATTCTGAAAGATTCGAGGGACGTGAATTGTACAGAATACTCTTAATCAACCTTAATATCTTTTCCAAGGATTTTCCTTTTTAATTCTCTCTCATTGGTTCATCTAGCTTGGCTGATGCTAAAATTAATGATTGACTATTTGTTGTTCCTAAATTCTTACCTAAGACTTTATGTACTGGAAATTAAAATATTGAATACCCAAGTCTAAGAAGATTATTGGAAATGCTTAGCTATGTCCTCATAAAGGTGTCAAAAAAAGGAGAAAAAAATATGCGGAGATAGTAATCATAGCACTAAGGTAAGTTATACATGGATGAATAAACTACATTTTATAATTTCAAAGACTTGTCCTGTCAATAACACCTTGTGTTTTCAGTGCCGCTAGGACTTTATAACCTAGTTCTGTAAACTTAGGAAATTACAACCACCTTCTTTTGAAACACTTACTGTACTTCTTGTGTGATAATGGCTGTATCATTGAAAATTCATGTTTGTGCTTTTGTCTTCCATTAAATACACACATCAAAATTTCGCTGACTGAATATGATTTCCTAGTGTCTTCAACATTAGAAAAGGTGTCGATATCTCACTATGAAATAAAATGCATTCTGGGTTAGATTCACATAATCCGTAGCTTAAATACATCCTTGTATCAAAAGAACAAAAGACCAGAAACAAGATGATGTTTTCTGAACGAGGTATAGATGGGGAAAAGTTAGGCCAGTATTAGTGTCCAGACAGGAAGCCTCTCTGATTCTGGAACCAGGGTCTAAACAGACCACATACATAACCACTGGTGTGGGATGGAAGGGGAACCTTGGGGCATGGCATTGGGAGAGTTGGCCTACATGTTGATGTACTGGGTTGGAGGAGAGACCATGAGACCTCATTAATATTGGTTTCTTCATCATCACACTTTGCAAATGGCCAGGCACTCCTCCAACCCAGAACTCAGAGTAATCAAGGTACTTTCAGGAATGCAAAGAGAAAGTCATTGTATCGGGTTGAGTATGGATATCACTTTCCAAGTTCATTCTCCTTCTCATGCAAAATTCAGTTACTTTAGCTTCATGCAGTTTAAATTAATTTTCTTCCATCAGTATAAGTAATGTCAGGGTGATATTACACCATACATCTGTGTCGTTGCAGCCTGGGAATGTTGTAGGGTAGCAGTTCTCAGGAAATCGGATTGCATTCTGCAAAGAGACATTTTGGCATGGTTATCCCAAACTGTCCTTCAAGGCACCTCCAGGATCTCTTTCAGCTGACCCAGAAACGAGGTGAATAATCACAATAGGTGTGTGGAGAGAGGAAGAGAGAGAGAGAGAAAGGGAAATATTGGGATAAATCTGCCAAAGAATAAGGGCCCAAAGGGCCCTGCCACCAAGGAATTGTAAAAGCTTGCAGAGCTCCTCTGGTCTAAAGCAAAATGACATGTCTGCTATTTTACTCTTTGCTATTAGTTCACATCAGAAGCTACTGCAACACCTCTTTGAGAGGCACAGAGTTGATAGGGCTAGTCATCTCAAGGCAACTCCTGTTACAAGTGCAGGGCATAAAAGTATTTCTTGGCAGAATTACTGTTTTAGGGATCTCCTGTTCTGAAGTCTGACCCACTAACTTGCCATCCATGGACAAAATTCTAGAAATCCCTGTCTTTTGGATTAGCCTTATTACTATTTTTTTTTTTTTTTTGTAATCAAACCCATCTTTTGATCCTACTTCAAGATTCATGTTCAAAACAATCTTTTACATACTGAAAAAATATTTTTAAGTCCATTTTTAATACAACTTTCATTACGTAAGTCTATAAAATAATCTATTGTTTGCTGTTAAGAACAGACAGACTGTCTAATGCATGGGGCCCAATTTTTTGATCTTGCAAATTAAACCACATTTTCATTTTATAAAGTGCAGATATAATTGGGATTTGAAGGGCAAGGGGGAGAGTATGGACAAGCGACTTTCATCAACTAAGGCAATTTGGTAGCCACAGCTGAACCTAGTGCTGACTTCTCCAAAACTCATGGGCTTTAAATTTGAATTCTATATTAGCAAAGTTAATCTAGTCGTGAAATTCAGAAACAGATTTGGAAATGGTCTCTTTCACTCTACTGTCTGGGTGTTTGCATTAAATATTAGGTCTAGAATGAAGAAATGGGAACAAACACCATTGAATGTATAGAATTAAAACATGGTTAGATTAAGGTATGAACATTGTGTGTTTCTATTTCTTCAAATCAGGTGGTATACAGATTCAGATCAGAACCTAAGCATATCTTGAGTTTGTGGGGTTTTTAAGTCATTACCTACTTGAAGCCACGAAGTATCATTGATCTCAATGCAGGCAGCAATTCATCTCAATGCATCTTAGTATTCTGGGTATTTGTGGAGAAATTCTGAAAGTCCTTAGAATGGCCAATGTAGTCCTGTCAGCTTGAGTCTTCTTACACAAAAGTGAAAATCATTATAATGGAGTGCTAACTTTATGACCAAGAAATGCAAAGTTGCTACAGCTAGTGCTTCCACCAGTGGTGACAGGAGGATCATTTGCTGGCCGTTTGCTTTCCAGTGGGGTTGGGATGGGATTATAGCATAAGAGGAGACTCCTATACCGTTACATGCCTTGAGCTTTTAATTGCTTGAATCCACTTTATAATGAAAATAGATGTCTCTCAAGAAGTTAATAGAGTTGGACCAAGAGGAATTTCCTCTGAAACATTTATAAGAAATGCTTGTGTACTGAGTACTAGAGTGTGAATCGAAACCAGCCATGCCCTGAATCTAGAGAAGGCAGTGCACAGCCCTATCCACAACATGTTGAAGGTGCAAAGCCCTTCTTCATGTTACTGTTCAGGGCCCTAGTTACTGTAGCCACAGGATATTTGTCATAAATAAGAATAACAATTACATTCATGTACTCTTCGTATCTGAGAAAATAGATTGGTTTCAATATATTTATTGTTCTATATATGTTGTATTAGGACATTACAATTCTCCATAACACTTCCAGAATATTTGCTCAATAGACATTGAGATGTAGAAGTTGTTGAAAACATTGTTGAAACATAAATTAGACAAGCAGAGAAATTTGAGATGGCCTTGGGACAAAAAGTACAGCGCAGAAAAATATTTTCATAGGTGTGACTCTTTGTTCTCTGTATTACAGGATGAAAGACCTGGACTTTGTTCTCAGGTTTGAATTCAGATGAATATGCTCAATTTTCCCTTCCAGATCAGATACACATAACAAGGATAAAAAAGATTTGGACTGAAGATGAAGAAGAAGTAGGATGGTTTTGATCTAAAACAATTGCTTAGTTACAAAGTAGTTAGCAATTTCTGTGTGTATGCTTTGTCTAATGAATTATTTGATGGAAACATGACTGAAAGACGTGAAAGAAAGTTTTGGGAATTCCTTATCTGTTGCATTATACCTGCACATTATACCTTAATATGGCATCAGATAAAAGTTTCAATACCCTCTTAGGTGAATGGAAAGGGAAATGAATGCATGTATTCCCTTAGATCATATTGCTGTACGCATCCATCCAGGTAATCTAGACAGTTTTCAAAAGATGTGATGATTCCTTTGTTATGTCTTCAGTTCCTCACTGATGGTTATGGCCAGATCAATTAATTTTAATAGTTTTGCACTGTTGCATCGCAAAGTTTCACTCTTCCGAAATCAAGTTGCAGTTGAGCATCATAATAAAGACCAAGAAATATGAATCTCCATGTTACACGACATGGAAGTAAGGCTTGTTTTAAATTTTTTAAGAGCAGGTTGGTGCAAAGGATCTTAGAGTATATGTACATCATCCAATTTTATATACATTAGAATTTCCAAACTAGCTCCGAATGGGCTGGTCTGTCTGTATCAAGAAATGCTTTACTGCACAAAGATCTTAATTCATGTCCTGGAAGTAGTATCAAAAGTGAATTTAGAAGGGGAGGAACTGTAAGAGGGTTATGCTTTCCTTGATCTCTTAACACCATCTGACGGTACACTCATTGCTAGCCACATTATACAGTAACAGATGTGTGTCTGCACACGACCATAAACCAATTCAATGCAGCTGGCACAATGTCTAGTTCTGTTTGTGAGCAGGTTAACTGGAAACCATGCTCAAATTAACCCTGCCTGACAGCAAAGCAAAATAATGTGTTGCTGACCCCGTTAATCCTGCCAGTTCCACAGCTCGTTAGTTCAGAACACTCTCAGATATAACCTGTTTCTGCACAGTCCTTCACTGCATCATATAGGCACTCTTAACATTCTCTCGTGTATTTGGGCTCTTAAGTCACATCTGAAAAATGTATTCCAGACCACCAAGTCTCTGCTAAATACTCTGATTTATTATTATTATTAATAACAATAATATTGTATTTCTAACTATTTACCACCAAATCAAAATTTCTAGAAAAAATAATGTCAAGTCCCACCCCCTTTCCTCTTGAAGACTTTAAGAAGGCTTACTTTTTTTTTTCCCTCCCCAAAGGTCTCTCACATCCACATGTAGATCTTGATAAATTCATAATTAACTTAGGTTTACTAAGTGTGTGGTACTTCCTTGAACAGCATCTCCAAGGAGACGATCTTCCATCACTTTGTACCTCCTGTATAATTTTTCCGTATTTATGCCACTCTGAATGGAGCAGAGCTGCAAAAGGAGCAAGGTATGCTGAAAAGTAGGGCCTCTATTTTAAGTATGAGAATGTTTTTTTAATCCATCAGTATAAATCTCTTTCCATTTGTGCAGTTTATTCTTGCATTCTGTCATGCACAATATTTAGATAAAATAAGCAAGGGCAGGATAAGTCTGAGCTCAACTTGGTTTCAACATTTAGAAATCTCTAAATTGCCAGCTATTCTCAGTCTTAGAGACAGACCAAATCAAATCGTCTTATCTTGACATAAGATGGGAATGTGGAGAAGTCTAAATGTATGTGTTGTAAGCTTGTGTTGAGGTATAAAAGACTTGCATAGGGCTGCTTCTTTCATCTGTTATATTCGTTGTATAAACCATCACACACTATTTTCAAAACCCTTTTCCACTGAGCCCTGGTTTCGATTTCTTCTGCAAATTCATCAAGGATTGTTGAATGAGATCACTTTAAACGTCTGAGAAGAATTGTCACTCAAAATACAAGTAATCAGATGATATTTTATATGTCATGAATTAATTAATCTGGTAATTACATCTGAAATAAAACTCCTGCATAGCTTAGAAAAATGTTGTCATGTTCCCAGCCTTCTACATGGCTTCTTTGCAGCCACGTGAATCATATATCAAAATCTCAGTGCAAAGTAGTCCATGTAACTTTAAAAGCAAACGAATTCAAAGTGTACTAAAACTTTCATAGAATTCAGTTATTTGCAGGCAGAAATTAGTCTGTGTGGACAAAGGACAGCCAAAATTGTTACCTGTCATAGCACATCTCCATGGAGCAGATCAGGCGAAGCTCAGTAAGGGAGGCACTATGCTTTTCAAGAAGAAATAGCATATTAGTCTGCAAAGATTCCCTGGCACTTTTCACAAGCGCAAAATCGTGTCTCAAGTCCCATCTCGAATCCTGCTTCAGTCAGGGTACTCCAATGCCTGAAAGTCAGGAGGTTTACACAGACTGAGTTATTCATCCCCTCTCCCATGCTACTGTGTTTGATTAAACTGTTGCATTTTCAAAGGCTGTTTTACCACACTTTCGTGTACCCAGCCTGAAATTATTCTGGTTTTGCAATTGGATTTATACAGTTTTTTATATAAAGGCCCACAGGATAAAAGATGTTTCATTAATGTAGCAATAAAGATTAACATGGCTGTTAACATGGCTGTCCAAGGTAATGATTTTAGAAACTTTACTGACTGGGAGTTAAGTGCTCAGAGTTGAGTGCTGAGGTTTCTCACACTTCTCCACGCACGTCAGCCCCTAGGAATAGAGTCTGGCAGCATTTATTTTCAGCTTCTGCGTGGTGGTTAACTGAAGTGCCGAGTTCTGCAGGTCCTCTTGTGATAGCAGGAGCTAATGAAGCTGCTCTATTTTAAAGAGCTTCTTAATCTATGTTAATACAGTGAAGATTATTATAGAAGCAATAATAATCATAGAGAAATTGATAATGACTAGAAATCAATGTCTGGCTTGTTAATTATAAAGCTTTTACTATAAAAAGAAATCATTTAGTAAATGCAATTAACCAGTTAGGAAGAATTTTTATTAAAAACTCCATTTAATGGGTCTTGTGTTTTTTAGTGTACTGGCTGAACCATGGCTTTTTTACTCTAAATACCTTCTCTATTTTGGTGGCTGGGATACAAAACAGATGAAGATTAAAACTTCAGTATTTTTGTATTAGCAGAGCAAAACATCTTTGTTTTCATACACAGCCATTCACTGAGAGACATGGGTTGCACCATTTCTGCTTTGCAAAGGCACGTGCATAGAGCTCACATACAACAGGTATACTTTTCCTTCCTGAGGAGGTAGGGTCCACTGCTACGGAAGACCCAACAGAAGGGGTTCAAGGGGCTGCCAAGATCTCCAGCCACCCAGAAAATAATTCAAATAAAGGAAACAGAGGCTGTTGCAAGGCCACTTTATGTAGATTTATGGACCTCTGAGAATTATGAATCTCTGAGGCTTTTTGACTTCTTTTTTTGGTGAAGCAAGAATAGACTTTTGTTATGTTTCAATTCCAAAGAAAGGTTAAATGCCCAAAAGTTGATCTAGATTTTTTTCCAGCTATGCTATGTGAGCTAATAAAATAGATTCTCTATCTTTAAGTTTTGTCTTTAAAAAGATATGATTCAAACACAAAATGCTGATTAGATTTACTTGAGTTCTGTAACTGTGCATATTGTTCTAATCACATCTAAGTTCCTTTCCCAAAGTTCTTTGAGTTTGTTTTTATTGTTTATCCTGGAAAATTTCATGTTTGACATGGGATTTACATAAAATGATGATGAAACACAGAACTGTTGCTTTTATTTTGGCTCTTCAGGTTTATCAAAATCTCCAAGCTAACAAAACTGGACTGGTGGAGCCTTGTGGAGCTGAAAATGTCTAAATAGGTCACAAGGAAACTGACCTGCTATAGCATTTCTTATAACATTTTGGAAGATTACTGTGCTTTCTTCCCCAACCACACATTCGGTCAGTTAAGAGCTGGATCCAAGCTTGCCTGAAGTTTTAGATTGTTCCAGAATAATTTGTGAGAACTTGATGGAGGCTGGATCTATACTTGAAATGCCTGACATCCAAAGCTTGGAAGCCTAGTCTCCCTAACAAACAACTGTGCTCTGGAACAGAGGCTGAATGTATCACACCATAAACACTGCTGAATTGGATACTATACATGAAAACATCCAGTTTTAGACTTCAAGGGCTTCATTTGAACTTCTGAGAGCATTTCATGGTGGCAATAAAGGATGCTTCTGCTTTGCTCCTGCAGAGTTGTGGTAGGGTACAAGTTCCACATTCTAACTGAAGTTATTCATGCAACCTTATTATCTCTATAACTCGAAGTTTAAAGATTCATTTTGAGTGCACACCTTCAGGTCGTGCTTGGGTTCTGCTTGCAAATCTACTGAATTTTGTAGCCTACTTCCCTACCTAACTTCAAGGTTTAGAAATACACTGGGTATGCTTACGTTAAGCCAGAAAATACCAGACTTCTATTATATCCCTCCAGGGCTCTCTGCTTAATAGTGTAAGAGATCCATTGCAGCACCTAAAAATAAAGACAATTTGTAACATGGCACAAAGCTCTATTCAAAAGCTCCTGTATTTTATCTAAAATTTCCACGTGCTTTATGACTCATTAATTTTTTTTTTTTGTTTTTTTTTTTTCTGGATCAGCTAGTCGCTTTTATTTACCCGGGGGACTCACATAAGGAATTACTGTAAGTATCAAAACTTAATTTTCTCGAAGAGAAATGGATGAGACAATCTATGAGATTCCTGCT
>NW_010395391.1:0-5060 GCF_000710305.1 Buceros rhinoceros silvestris | reverse complement strand
AAAAAAGGCAATATTCGTGTAGGCGTCTGATTAAGAGAGCTAGTGCTAAAGGGGTTCTTGCTTATCTACGAAGCTATGAGAAATGTTTGTGATGAAACAAGAAGCTACGTGAAACGTGTCCAGGTTTTCTTGTTCATCTGTCACGTGAATTTCACATCAAGTCTGACAAAAGGTTCATTAATCTCTTAAGTAAATCTGGTTTCAAGTAGCTTGTTTTTATTTATTAGCAACACTTTTTTTAAAGAAAAAAATTGAATAAGGAAGGCATTTATATAAGTGTAACAATTGTTATCTCATGCAGAAAAAGGGAGACATACTGCTTTGAGCTCTTACTGTTCCGTGTTCTGTTGTTCGGGTTTTTGAATAATTAAGGATTGGATATAATATTACAGGTATTTTCATTGAATGATACCATACCATTAATAGTTATTAATAGATTCTGATTTCAATTATTTTTCTCAAGCTAAACCATGTTTCTAAGTATAAATATTTGTCTCTGCATGAATTAGATATTTAGAACAAGTAGCTGAATTAAATCATTTTGGGAAATATCATCAAAGTATGTGTTCATATATTTGTTCAGTAAAAAGATATTTAGCCTTCAGAAAAAGGAAATCTGAGATACTCCTATTTTCTGCAAAATATTGGAAAGTATTGAGCCAACAACTTAAGTTGAATTTTGATATCTTTTCAGTTGGTGGTTATAATCTGTTATTAAACACTTCTCAATTTTATTTTACATTTTTAAATCTGAAAACAGAACCAACACAGAACCAAATCCTAATGATCATGCAAGTGATGATAATGATAGCAGGCCTAACTTAACAGTCTTTTGAGCAGAAAAAAATAAGTGTCTTCTTTTCTCACTCACTATTTCAAATAAAGCCTTCAGATGGTCTAGTGTTTCTGATGTATTTGGAGCTGTAACAGTTTATGTAAACTATATGACAGTATGCTTATTGGGATGCTTATTATCAAAATATCCTGCAGGACTCTGTCTAGAAAAACTGGTAAGAAATTATTAAAATTGTTTCAAATTGTATATCTTTCCAAAAACTCTGAAGCTTTTCTGGGTAGATTTCAAAAACTTAATGAATAATTTGTACCAGTTTTCAGGGAGGATGCTGCTAAAAAATATGTAGGCAAAAGCAAAACAAATACTAGGAATGTGAGCCTGAAACAGAAATGCATTCATCTGGGGTTGGAAGCAAATAAGATAATATCAAGTTAGTGGGACTAGATAATCTCCATCCCAAAATTGTACAGGAAATGGTGCTTGACAAGCCAGGTAGAAAACAGTTTTAATAAACCATTTGAGCCAACAGTGATACCATCTGACTGGAAAACAGCAAATGTAATATTCATACTGGGAAGGATTAGGAAGGGATAATGCCAGCATTATTGGCTTTGAAGATTTTCCCTATCTATCTCTGGCCAAACTACAAATCTGGTTTGGACCAGAGGAGGAGAAAGCTTGCCAGCAGAGAAGATCAGTAGACCCTAATGTGACTGAAGGGACCATCCTTCAAAAGAGGAGGAGTTGTCTGAGACCCACGTCCTCTTCAGAGAGTAAGAATCTGAAGAAGCTAGGGCCATCACTCATCAAGATATGATGAGGCTTTGTAAACTAGGCAGTTTGGAAAACTGGGGGTTTTATATTGATTTTTTGTAAGACAAAAATAAAAATCCCAAATGCCAACTCTCTTAGATTTTATAGGGTTCCTTTGCCCACTGCATATAGCTATTAAAATTCCCCAAAAGAAGAACCATGGGTGTCCATCAGGCATAATAATAATAAACCTCAGTGCAGTAGCCCAAGCCTTCCTCTTCACAGAGGAGAGCTGTGAGCACTGCTGCCCCAGACAAACGTGTGTGTAGAGACAGGAAAGGAAGCAGCGGTGAAAGGGTCCCTGCTGCATCAACGCACTGAGACACACATCAGCTTTCTACTATGCCATGACAGACACAGTTAGAAGAGATCCTGTGACACTGGCTTCATGGATGTTACGATATACAAGGGGAAGGATGGCTTAGGAGTCAGGCACTGAAAAAGTGCCAGGCTGGGGCAGAGGAGGTTCTTCTCTATTGCGTCTCTTGAAAAACTCTGGATGTTATTGAGGCTGCACTGAGGAATTTTCTAATGTGCTGATATAATCCTCTCCATGGACATCCTTATTCTGCTGTAACGGTTTCCACCTGGAACTTTACCTTGATATACCTCCTAGACAAGACCATAGTCTGTAATGTGCCCCAGTTACCCATCTATGAAATGAAAATTATGGCACCTCCATCGCTCACAGAGATGTCATTAAGATTAAATGCATTATAGACTGTGAGGCACTCAGGTATTGTAATGTAGTCCTAGAAGTACGATAAGGTGCGGAGGAGAAAAAATGTGTGCCTCCGTAAATCATAGCTCTAGCAGTGGCATGTCTAACTCGTGGGATGCAATCAATTGAGCTCGGATCGAGTCTTGGCCGCTAGTAGTCCAGTTTTTACCAGAACTTTTCATGAGACTTTTTCTAGTTTTGAATCCCTCTTCAGAGTTTGGAGGGTGGGGGACTGGGACAGAAACAAACTTGGAAATGGCTTCCAGTTTTATCTGATGCTTGATTTTAATTCTTAAACAGGGTGATGGAGAGAGAATAAAATTTCCCTGTTAGGTAAGTGTGCAGATGAACTGTAAGGAACTGTAGAAAACTGACCAAACAGACAGATGCTCTAAGGACCAATTTAAGTCTTAGTGACTGAAAGGGATTCCAGTCCTTTGGATGCTGCACTGAAAAGATTCACACAGGAACTCCAGTAATTCAAGATGCATAAGTTCAGAAGAGACACCATAGACCACAGAGATGAAAGCGTATCCCTGGGGCTCTAGCTGAACAGGCCACTAACAAACAGATCCAAAGGGTAGTGAATGCCACCATTCTGATAGTAACAACAGCGAAAGAAAGGGAAAGAATTTCCTCTTCTCTTGATGAGGTGAGACAACAGTTCCGGACCTCAGGATCTCAGGGGCCAGAGTAAGAAAGAAGGGAAGATTGGAAGGAGGAAGACATTTGTCTGCAGAAGAGACAGAGGAGGTCAGATGATTAACCTCTTTATATGGAGTTTGCCAAAATAAAGGAGTGTTTGTTGCTCTATGCAAAGATCCCACTATGACATACAACTCATCCCTGATTTTCTCCCTCCTTGGAGACCTGGGTTTGGTAACACTGTTCGGAGTTTGAAGGCAGGTCAGATGAGCTGCCGAGATATTGCCTGATGGGCACTGATTTTTGGGAAGCAGTTCGTCAACTCTGCCTTGATGCCACAGAAAAAAACAGCACGTGACAGGGGTGTTGTGCTGCCACTTCAGGTTGTATACTCCAGCAGCCCACTTGTAATAGTGGGAGCAAAATACTTCTTCAAGACATGCAAATCCTAGTTACCAGGAGGAAGTGGCCCCTGTGGAAGATGAGTGCAGTTATAATCAGAAGCACAAACCTAAAACTGGGATTTTTAGAGACAGATACAACTTCAATGTAGCCTACTCTTCCCCACTGGTGTCACTCCATAAGATTTTATCTAGATTTGGGACTTTCTCCTTGTTTTAAGGTTTTGGGGGCTAAGGATGTGCCGGTTGAATTTGGTTTAAGATATTTAAAAATTAGGAGCAAGAGAAAAGAAAAATCTGAGGCACTGGCAAAACAGGAGAATATAAATAAGCTGTCCTTTGCTATTCAGCAGTCTCAGTGGAGCAAAAGACACAAAAGATGTAAAGTCACTCTGCAGAGGAGAGACAATCTTCAGGTCTGTCCTTCAAGTCTTATTAAGCTGTCTATTCCTGTTTAGATACCTTCTCATCTAGTTCTGATCTGTGTAAACAAAATTTCTGTCTCTGCCTTACTTCTTGTTATTGTTTCTATGAAAATGGAAAGTCCATTTAAATTCACTGTTATGCTGGATCTCAGCCCCTGCTGGGGAAGCTGAGTGCTAGGGCTCAACACTCCTGTCTGCCTGGAGCTCTGCAGATAATCCTTTTAAATGGAGATTTGAAGAGACGGACTTTCTCCTGAAGTGTTTGCAAGGGAGTGGGAAAGCATTTCAGGTCACAAACATTCCAGGTCAGTACCTGCTCGTTGTTGGGAACAGCAGGGAGGTTTGACATTGCTCTCCATCTCTCTCCAGCAGCTGTGGCAATAGTCTTTATTTTATATAGAGATGTTTATGCGCTTGTGTGTGTTTCCATAAGTTACTGCGATTGGACGCTACTGTGTGTACTGAAGATGGAAATACATTAAAACAGGAGATGCTTTAGCCTTTGTAAATTTGATGCAATAGTGTTAAGCTTGTTTTATAGGCTCCGTTTATGAGTATGCTGAAATATTAACTTTTATCTTGCTAAAATTAGGAAAACAGACAGATTAATGAGGTGAAGGATTAACATTGGAGTGTTAATACTTCAGTGTTCCATGAAGGGTAGCAGTGTCCATGCTACCCATGGACATGTTTGTTCATTTAAAACCAGGATTTTCATTCTATCAGCAGCAAGAAAACTCATTGCCCTTACTGTAACACGGAGGATAGAAGGGTTCATTGAAACTAAAAACTGCTAGTTTTTAAAAGATGCTGTCAAGTGGGGGCAAAGGCCACGTTGATGCCACCTTCTGAGTTTCTGATTGCTGTGTGAACCTAAGGAAATAAAAAAAAAGGAGAGAGAGAACTATCAGATATTTTCCCACCTGATAAAATTTCCTTGCTTTTTTTCATCCTGATCTGTTTAGAAGCTCTTGTGAGGAGATGCATGCCGGAGCAGGGAGGGGAAAACGCCTTTCACCAAGCCTTTGCACACCCTTCGTCAAGCCTTTAACCGGCTGCTTCCACAGCAGCAAGGGCTGTGCGCCACGCCGCCAGGGGGCGCTCCGCATCCGCCACAGCGGGGGTGCGGCCAGGGCGCTCCAAATCCCTTCTCTTCCCTGATAGGAGATGACAGGCAGGGATTAATCGTGCCCGGGGAAACATGACAACCGAGGAGTGCGTGGGGAGGAAGTCCGAACCGGCCCGCCGGAGCCCCGGCT
>NW_010395390.1:26270-26659 GCF_000710305.1 Buceros rhinoceros silvestris | reverse complement strand
CTTTGCCACCCCCAACCACATCCCCACATCACCCCCAAACTTTTAACCGTGTTGGATACAGGGAATTGCCCCCATTGACGTATTTGTCTCATTCTCCAACAAAAGCAGAATAGCTCTGCTGTTGCCTTTAGAGCTGGAGCCCCGCAGACCTGCCTCCCCGCTGTCCCCCGCTTCCCCGGCTGTCCCTGTGCCTGCTCTGCTCTCATTTGAATTTTTTATAGATGTATATATATAAAAAAAAAAGAATCAAAAAAAAAATAAGAGGGGATAAAAAAAGCTCACACAGAGACAATGCACACACAAACTCTCACACACACATGCACCAGGAGAGACGGACTTCATTAAATGATCATTTCATGATGACTGGCAGCTGTGGGTGTTATTTCCCC
>NW_010395390.1:22335-26153 GCF_000710305.1 Buceros rhinoceros silvestris | reverse complement strand
TGATGACTGGCAGCTCTGGGTGTTATTTCCCCTCTGACTGGAGTGGGTGGGTTCAGTTGCCTGCTCCCACACGTGGTGCTGGCTGTGATGAGGAGGAGGTGAGGAGGGTAATGAGGGGGATGCAGACACCCTGGAGCCTGCCCTGGGGCTTGAGTCCATTGCATCATCTCCCTAGGTGGTGGGGGGACACAAAAAGCTGCCTTCAGATCATCCTGAGAAGTTGCAAAGGTAATGCCCACCTGGGAACCCCCGGTGATATAAAGGGGGTGGTTGTCACCACCCTGTGCGCCACCTGCACTGTAATGGGGAGGTGCCACATGTCTCCGTTCATGGGCCTTCAGGGATCCCATGTGCCCCTGAGCTCTGGCCACATTTTGAAGCCTTTTGGGTGGGCAGGAGACCTGCCTGCACCCTGCTGCAGGCCAGAGGCTGGAGGTGGCACGTAGTCCAAATTAATGCACTTTCCTTGTCTGGTTAATAATTTCACGTTAGAAAAATGTCACTGGCCCAGATGCTCTGAATTAAAATTCCATCAGATCAGGGCTCACGGGGACCTGATGCAGGGGCAGTGGGTGTAGCACAGCACGCTGTGTCAGGGCATGTGCTTTGCTTGTGAGCACCAACTGGAGCAGAGATGTCATCAAACTGCAGCTGATCCTAGGCGGGAAAGAAATCAATATTTTAGCAACTTGCCTGCCAAGTACCCCGATAGCATCTCTCCAGTCAGGAGATGGATGGATGGATGGATAAATGGATGGATGGACAGCTGGATAGAAGGTTTGAGGTAAAGGACCTACAGCCCTGGCTCTGCAATGACTGTAACTCCACAGCACACGAGGCACCTGCTGTGATTTAACCGTGCTGGGGCTTTATCAGAGGAGAGTTCAATCCCACGCAGCCCTGCCTCTGGCTCAGCCACGCAGCAGCAGCACTGCCCCATGTGCTGGCTTCATTCTCTGGTTAATGTTCCATTACCAGACAACATGCCTCCTTCGTTTATTAATGTTTCATTAGTGTTAAAAACATCTGGTAATTAATTATGCACTAATTATGGATTCACAGTGCTAAAAGCCAGGTTAATCTACCATAGCAGATGGCTCTTTGGGGCAGGGGGAAGGGACAGCTCTTAGCAGAGATGAAAATGTCGGGCCCAGCCCTTGCCTGGGGGAAGCATCCCAGACAGATTGCCTTCATCTCCACCCAGGATCTCCATGCTTGCTCCAGAGAAGTGCTGTCTCAGGTTATTAAGCAGGGGAAACCTGCCCTTCTCAAGCTGTTTCAGGGACCAAGATTGCTGTGCTCCCACTGCCCAGGGCAGCTGTATGATAAGCCATCCGCTTTCACACACAGCCCCGGGCACCCTCTGGCACCTGGGGCTGTCACGCAGCCTGCTGCTGGCTCCTGGATGCTGTTCTTGAGCCCCTCTGCAGTGCGTGGCCAGACTAAGCAGCAGTCCGTAAAGCAAGAGGTGTCATAAAAGCCCACTCGTGAAGTGCCCCAGCAATATTACGTACAGATGTGCGGAGATGTTTCAAACTGGGGAAGGTCCCAGGGGAGCATCCCTGCCAAGCAGAAAATCCATCCACTTAGCAGTATAAATCCATACAGGAAGAAAGAGGGAATTACAGGGCTCGGAGAGACCTGTGCATCACATAACCTGAAATCCAATACATCAGCTGGGCGCAACAGGTCCCTGCATCTTCCCAGCACATATGTGGCAGTAAATCCCACCTTAGGTGTTGTTTTCAGCTGTGGCTGATGTGAGAACAGCCCTGCGCTGAGCTCGCCAGGCTCTGCAAGAAGGATCAGAAGTGTGGCTGGGAAGCAGGAGCTATTTCCTGGCCTCAAGGCCTCGTAGGAAGCAGAAAGCCCCCTTAATTGAGTGATGGGCTGAAGAGTGGAGTGGGTCCATATCACCGCACCTCCTGCATCCTTCCCTGAGGCAGGTGCCAGCAGAGATTTCATCCTCCCCAACCCAAGTCAGAGAAGATTCCTGATCCCTGCCAGCCTCCCAAGTGATAACAAGCAGCTTTTTTATCGCAAATTAGGCTGACAGGGATGAGTCATTGGGCTTTGATGGGGCACCACACTTCGGTGGGTGAAGGAGGAGCGCTAGGCACAGTGCTGTGTCTTTTGACCCTAGTAGAGCATTAGACAGTCTCAGGTGAGACAACAGCTGCACAGCCAGACCCAAGAGCATCCAGTCAAGATGGGTGGAAATGCCACGTGGGATCCAGTGAGCCAGCTGGTAGAAGAGAACTGCTGCTTATTGGCACAGGAATAGACATGGTCACCAAGGGGCACACATCCTCCTCTATCACAACAGGGAGAGAGGGGGGGTGGAGGCGAGAGCAGCAGGAGCTGGTGGAAACATGGTTCCCCAGGGTGAGAGTGTGGAGAGCAGCATCCGCAAGGGATGGGAATGTAAACAGAGTCAGCTTGACGTGGAGGTCTCCCCCAGTCCTCAACCTGTAATGGTATCAAGGCCAGCAAAATACAAAAAGCCACCTCAAACCACAGGGTATTGGTTCAGAAGATGCCTACATCCCCTGTACAGAGATGTAGCCCTGGATGCCCTTAGCAGGTTATAATCTTCCTCACAGGACTTTCTTGCCCTCTGTCAGGAGGAGTTTCCTCAGAGACCATGAGGAAAGGCTCCCACTTACTACCAGTGGTGCAGGAACAAGACCAGAAGCTTTGAGCGATTCAGCCACCAGCACACAGAGAAGTAGAAGGAGCTGACGATGGGGCCTCTGGGGGCCATCAACAGGGCTATCAACTGGGCTATCGACAGGCCTGGGCATCCCCACAATACTGTAGGGCAGAGGCTTATAGCAGCAAGAGGTAACAGATGGCCACAGCAGACTGGAAAGGACAGCCTTAGACCATCTTATTTCTTAGTGGGTCCAGATTAGGACTTGATGCCTCTCTAGAAGATGCTGTCTGTTCTTTGAAAAGCCTCAAAGCAGTGCTCGACTCTCCCTCATGTCCATCCTGAATGTTTCAGCCTCTGCCTTGGCACTGTGTCCCTGGTTCCCAGACACCTTTACCTGCAGCCTTATGCCCTCCCTCCTCGCTGGACCAGCTCTGACACCTCCTCACCCTCCAGTTGCACTATGGCTTGATGGCCAGTACCCGCCTTTGCCTTCCCAGCTCTGTTATCTACCCAGTGCTGTGACCTCAGTGCTCACTTCCAGTCTGCCCCAGTCTCCTACCTGCTCTGGGCAGAATGTCCCACACGGACCATCTGCTCACAGCATCCCAAACCTCCCTGTATGCCGACGCAGCAGCCAAGTGCAGCCCACCCGGCTCAGCTGCAGCATGGAGATCAGACCACACCAGGGTCCCCTAATAAGCAATTGACTCTTTTTTTCCTCCCTTTCAAGAAAAAGCCAAGCATTAATTTGGCTTCTGCCACTCTGTTTATCTAATAGCATTGCTGATTGATTGTCTTATTTATAAGCCAGATCCGGTGTCTGGGCTGCTTGCAGAGACAGGATGATTGATGGAAAGAAGACAGCCAGAAGGGGACTTAATGGAGCCGTGTGGCTGAGCAGCAGAGTAGTGGCTTAGGCATGAAATGAAAGTGTCTCCCAGAAGTCTGGGCTCCTTTTCTTTCCTGCGTGGTTCCCAGGGAAGCTGCTGAGTGCTGAGAGTGAGCAGTGTGCTTCCTACACCCTGCCAGGAGATATCATTGACCGTATGCAGCCTAGAGGAGGACAGGCCAAGGGGACACAGCCAAAAGGGACTTGGACTGCTTCCCAAGAAGGCGTCATATAGTCTCTGAGAAGATTTCCCCCTTCCAGAATGGAAAGAGT
>NW_010395390.1:20783-22255 GCF_000710305.1 Buceros rhinoceros silvestris | reverse complement strand
TGATAAGATTTCCCCCTCCCAGAATGGAAGGAGTGGTTGAAAGGTGTGAGACAGCCCGCCTCTGCCCAGTCACCAGCCTGCTGTGAGGGCACCTGACCTTCAGGCTGGGAATCAGGTCCCTGTACAACAGGATGGTGCAGAGAGGAACCTTTGCCGTGGGTGACAAAGTGCCCTCCTACAGGCTGGCAGCATCTTCCAGAGGTCTTGGTTTTGTCGAAGGCTGGACTGGGATGTTCCCACAAACCCAGGGTGGTTACCCTGTTCCTCACACCCAGTAAGCTTGAACGCCAGCAGAGTCAGCAACCCACAATTGAATCACCCCATAGAGACAATCATTGCCATACAGCACCAGCAAACAGGGAAGGACACGCAGTCCCAGGAGGTGACATGCCATTATTCCGGGTCACTCTGGGGATGTGTGGCAGCCTGGACATGTCCCAAACCTCCAGCCTGCAGACTTATCCCAGAGCAGCCTGTCCCCCAGCCACAGGGCCAGGTCGTGGTCAGGAGACGGCTGACAACTCCAAGTCCCCAGGAAGGCATTCAGCTTTGATCTGAGCCAGAACAAAACCCTCATCTTGTCCATAAAGATCAGTTTGGGAAGAAAAAACAACATACTGGTTGAGTCAAAATATTTCATTGCTGTTTAATGGCCTTTATTTCATGTCCGATCATAACAGATAATCTAATATAAGCCTCAAACAAAGCCAAACACAGTTGTTTCATTATGAAGAACCCCATCAGCCAGCTTTGACATGGCCAGACGCCACTCCCTTCCTTGTTTTTTTGTTTTTCTTCCTTTTTTTTTTTTTCCCCACATCTGAAATTTGAGCAAAACCAAAGCAACTTCATGAACATTGCTGTTCCAGTAGACTGAATGAAATGTGAAAGATTAGCTCAAGATGGACATGCTGGGGACAGGTCTCCAGCACTGGGGCATGTTGGTCATCCCACCACCAGTGCCTGGCAAACTCTATCCAGCCTTATGGTAGAGTTTTGTTGCTTCCGGGAGAAACGCCTTCTTGGAAAGACCCCCTGGGCCATCAGACACAAGCAGGCCGATACACGCTCCCCTTGGCTGGGGTGTCCCCAGCTGTGGTGGTCCCCCCATGAGTGATGCCACTACTGCCTCACCATGTGTCCAGAGCTGTGGGGGCAGGAGGGGACCAAGGCGGGAAGATCCTTGCAGGATGTTAGAAGATGGAGGGGCCCCTGAGCAGCAGGAGCGGAAACGGCCTTTGATGTGGAAGTTCTCCTTTTGCAAACACAATGAGCTGCAGAGGAGTTTTATAAACATGGCTATTGTTGCTCCATCCCTTTGGTGGGAACAGATGGTCCGAGCGCACTGTTTGGCCCCCCTCCCCTTCCCTCACCCTCCACCCCCATTAATAAAGCCCCAGCAAATCCAACACTGCTAAGGTTTTCCCAAGGGGGATCAATAAATAAATGTAATAACAACACAGGAGCCCATA
>NW_010395390.1:6763-20565 GCF_000710305.1 Buceros rhinoceros silvestris | reverse complement strand
AAGAGCCAGGCACCACCTGTAAGTCACCATCTCACAGTCAGAGATGGCAGTGTGTGAGCTTGATGGCCACCTCACAGCCTTGGCTATGAGGCAGTGATGGTATGTGGCTTCCAGCTGCTTGTGGGCATCTCCTCCACCTTTTGAAAATCATCTGGTGCCAAGGCAGCCCTGGGGACAGGCTCAGTCACTAGCCCTAGGTGTGCATCAGGTAGGTGCCTTCTTCTTCCAAGATTTCCTAGCCAAGCGGTTGCTCCAGATCCTTTCCCAGTGGGATCCCAGCCACCACAAGGCACTTGGTAGCAGGTGTCCAGGCTTCGCCTTGGCTCTCTTTATGCCTTGGTCTTGCCTGACATCAGACTAGGCAATCTTCTGGCCAGCTGAAAAGCATTGGTGACTCTGACTTGCTTCTCAGCAGCATGGTAAAGTTTTATGCAGGGCTAGGACCTAGGGTTTGCAGGAATTAAACCAGAGCAGAGCTATCTGTGGACAGGGAAAAATCATTAGCATGCAGGCATGCAACCATGAGGCTACAGGGCAATAGGCCATCTTCTCCAGAAGGTTCACTGGGGTTTGAAAGCGGCCACGGCATCTCACCAGGCTTTGGATTTTGGAGAATTCCTATTCAGGCACTCTGTGGAGTGGGCTTTCCTTTGGGGAAGGAGGAGACCAACTCAACAGAGTTTCCCAAGGACTCATCTGCTGAGTATGGGGTTGAGTCTGGAGCAGCCCCATAGGCAGGGACTGGAAGGGACATCGGTCATATGCAGGAGGGGTTGAGCAGAGGGTTTGGTACAGGCAGGATCCTAGCAGCCATCATCCACCCTCCTCCCCAGCTGCTCCCCACCATTTGGAGGTGATGGGATGCTGTTTTTATCTGTGCAAGTCTCCTGCAGCTGGGGGTCAGAGGGACGAAACGTGTCTTACACACGCACATGCATGCACTGCCGCCTCCCCTCTAAGCCGCCCTGGGAATCCACTCCTCCCCCCAGCCCCTCGCTCATAAAAAAATTAAAACTCTCGGTATCATCTCACATAAACGTGGATTTGAGGCCCCGTCAGTCACCAGACACGTCCCACAATCTGCGCTGGCTCCAGACAGCTGGAGGGGTTTGCTGGAGGACCAGAATGACTTCACACCGCCTCCCACGAACCAGGGGTTACCCAAAGTGCTTGGTGTGGGGAGGGGAGCTGGGGGCCGTTAGCACTTGGCCCCATCATGCTGCCACCACGCCATGCCCTGGACCCACCAGGATGGGGGCCAGTCTGGAGAACAGCCCCAGGCATCAATAGTGGGATGTGCCCAGGATGCAGAGGGCCGTCCCTGTGGGCGCAAGCGAGGCAGCTGGCCCAGGCTCCGGTACCGGCAAGGTTTATGAGGGCTGACCCCTTGCACCGAGCGCCTGGGGCAGGATAAATCCCATTCCGCCTTGGAGTGCAGGTGCACGTGGCTGCCGGCGAGAGGAAAGGACTACAGATGCTTGGGGGATCCGGCAAGGGGGAGCTGGGGTTGGCCTCAAGCTGTGCGCTGCTGCGGGTCCATCCCTGTGGTGAGAACAGTTCCTCTGCCTCACCAGAGCCCACTGCTTTGCCTTGCGGGTGCTCTGGGCAGGGCTGCCTGCACATGGCCTACCACGGCAATGCCAGGGATGCAGAAAGACCTACAGCATGCCTGTAGATGTGCTGCAGGATGCCCAGAGGAGACTCGTGGCATCTGAGGGACAGTGGGTGACTGCTGCCATCCTCTGGGTACCACAAGTGTTTGAGTACCCAGATCCATAGCCACATAACTCACATTAACCCCAGGTTCAAGTCCTACCAAGGATCTCCTAGCCACTATAATGAAGGAACCAGGCAGGATCTGGAGAGATCATCTATCTAGTCACTCTTCCTTCTGCCTTCTCAGCCAGGTGGCATGAAAGAAACTGTGCCAAGTGCCTGAGTTCAGAGTGCTAGTCACATCCCCAGCTGAGGGAACTCCTGCCCTTCTTCCAGCGCTGGGAGACAGTTGAGACCTGCACTGGGAAAGACACCTAGGATCAGACACAGCCCACGTTCCTGCAAACACCACCCTCGGCAGTGGGTCCTGCTGTGACTGTGACGTGGGGAGCATAGTTGATGGGCTGGCAGGGAGCTTTGCAAGAGCAACAGGGATTTCAGCCCGTAGCCCACCTCCCCATTTCATGTAGCACTGATCTGAATCCTTGCCTCAGGAGCCAAGCAGGGGGTTGGAAGCCTTTCTCTGAGAGAATTATAATCATCTCTAAAAAAAAAAAGATAACACAAAGCAGGCGTTTGAGCTTGAAGGTAGATAAATGCCCAGCACAGAGCACCTGGCTGAAGCCAAGTGCAAGCCTGACTTCGGACTCTTTGAAGTGAGCACATCTTCATGCTCTCAGTAGGTGTGGGGATTAAACCCTCCATGCATGCCTTCTACCAATGCACGGGAAATTTATAGATGTGCGAAGCTATCCAGAAAGCTCTTCTGCAGACCTCCAGCGTCACCCCAATCCAGCTGGCCGGATCATGTTTGCATCCCATGAACAGCTTGGTAGGAGCACTGTACAGCATGAATTACCCCCAAAACCAAATGCTAACTTGGTGTCCAATTCACATCCATAGACTTGCTGCATCCCTTAGGCAGACGGTCCCCTTGCTGCTGGATACCTACCACACCTGACGGGCAGCCACCGACTAACAAATGTGCACGCCCTTTAATTACAGCATGGTGAATCCACTTGGTGCCGTTTTGTTAGATAGCTCGTCTATTCGAGGAGCTGAAGCAGTACTTACTCAGCTCAGCAGCCTCGGTCTCTGGATTTTCAGGCCTTTAATATTCACTCTGATCGGTTTATAATTTATTCATAGGGAGTGGGAAATGCCTCACAAGAGAACTTGCTCCAAATTGCAAGTGCTTCTGAGGTATCTTGCAATCTGCTAGTACAAGGAAAGGAAGGGAAAGTAATAAATAAATGATTGTTTACAAATTATTTACTTGTCTCCACTAATTTCCACACTGTTTATCTGGCAGCAGACTGAAGTCAGGAACAGTTAGAGAAGGCTTGCTCCTGGATATCAGTGGCTGCAAGTTGTGCAGCATGGGGGGAAGAAAGCCAGTGGAGCTAGTTTTGGCTGCCAGAACTGGCCATCATGTGCAGTCTTGCTTGGTCTTCACACTCCAAAAGGGATTGTCATGGATAAGGTCTCAGTGTAGCATGAGGAGGTAGCTCCTCCAGCCACTTCCGCTCCGCTGGCTGGTTCCATATGATTCTAGCAGATGATGACCTGTTTCTAGACGGAGCCACTTTGCAAGACACGTGGGCAGGCAGCCAGCAGTCCCTAGACACACCATACTGTGGTGCATGTCCCCAAAATGTGGCAGTGGGTAGCAGCAACAGCACCACAGTGCTGTCTTTTCTGTCTGAGCTCACCAAGACACATGGAGTCAAGTCCCAGATCATCAAGGCTTTCTGGAGATCATAAAATCCTCAAGGGCACTGGGGTCTGTAGAAGATGGCCAGGTCTTTCTAGAAGTCCACTCTATGGTCCTGAGGAGCCAGGGCTTTGTGGGAAGGCAAGAAAAAGATCTGCTACGAACTATGCAGCAGCATGAGACAGGACAGGAAGGCTGACCTGTTTTGGCATCAGCAGTATTGGGTTTGTGAACATGGGAGAGATGATGCTCACAGCCCACAGCATGCCACTCCCCCAGAAAAGCAAATGGGGACTCTATCCTGGGGCAAAGTCACCCCAGCAGACAACACCTACCCAAGGCAGGCAAGCAGAATAAGCTACTTAGGACTACTTCAGACTTCTCAGGTCCATCTTGAGCTAATCTTTCACAATAAACCAGAGTCAAAATCACAGTGAAGAGGGATGCAGAGCAGCAAAGTTCATGTGTATATGTCCTTTAGGGAAGGAAAAGACAACATGGCCATGTCAGGAGAGCAGGACAGGCTGAGAACGGGTAGGTCCCAGCTGCGCTAATGTGTCTTGCAGACCTCTCCACACTTGAGTCTCCTCCTTTTGCTCAAGGGCTTGCGAATACATACTGGTTGAACATTTAGATCCTGTCTCCTTCCAGACTGGTTCTGGAGCGTGCTAGCAAATGTAGCTCTGAAAGCTCACACAAGATGCCTTTAGGATGGAGAGGAATGCACAGACTGGGAAATGTCTGTTGAAGCTTGAGCTTGGACTGTCACCAACAGCTGCCAAAGCTCCTGTGAGGGCTCAGGGCTGGGATAATGCAGTTAACCAGCATGTGATGTACCCTCCTTGCAGCACAGTGACCCACAGGAGGCAGAATAACATGGTGTATAAGAAATAGAGTAGGTGCACAGAAAAAGCAGGTGGAAGTCACAGTATGTGGCCACAGCCTGCTGGACACCATTATCCAGCACAAACAAGAAGATGTACGAGACTCATGCTAGCAAGACCCACGAGCATCTGTCCCCAGTGCTCACACCTGCCTGTGCTATAGAGTCATAGAATCATCTGGTTGGAAGAGACCTTAAAGATCATCGAGCCCAACCATTACCCCTATACTGCCAGGGTCCCTACACCATGTCCCTCAGCACCACATCCACATGGTTTTTAAACACTTCCATGGATGGGGACTCCACCACCTCCCTGGGCAGCCTGTTCCAATGCTTCACAACCCTCTCTGTAAAGAAATTTTTCCTAATATCTAACCTAAACCTCCCCTGGTGCAACTTGTGGCCATTCCCCCTCATCCTGTCATTCTTAATACGGGAGAAGAGACCAACCCTCACCTCCCTACAACTACCTTTCAGGTAATTGTAGAGAGTGATAAGGTCCCCCCTGAGCCTCCTCTTCTCCAGACTAAACAGTCCCAGTTCCTTCAGCCGCTCCTCATAGGACAAGTTCTCCAAACCCTTCACTAGTTTTGCTGCCCTTCTCTGAACCCGCTCCAGCACCTCAATGTCCTTCCTGAAGTGAGGGACCCAAAACTGGACACAGTACTCAAGGTGTGGCCTCACCAGGGCTGAGCACAGGGGGACAATCACTGCCTTGCTCCTGCTGGACACACCCTGGGAACAGCCAGTGGTGTCTGAGCTCTCAGGCTGCAAAAGGCTGAGCAGGGCTGCAGGTACGCCAGGGATGTAAGGGAAATTTGGAATGCATGGTCCAGAATGCTCACCTGTAGCATGAAGAGAGAAAGCTGTCTGCAGGCCGAGGGGCTCCCCTGGGCCCTGTCTCCTCTGTTCCCCTCCCTGGTCCCAGCTATCCCTCACTCTACCACCCCTTACTCCTCTATGCCCCAAGCTGCTTGACACTGATCCTGCTTCCTGCAGCCTTCCAGCTCATCACTTCCTGCAAATGGCCCATAAATCATCCTTGTACATGCACCTCCCTTGGCTTTGGGGAGAGGGTCCACTGTTAGAGACCTCCAGGACTGATCATCATGCTCTCAATTCATGGCAAGGTCTGTGGGGCCTCCAGTGGAAGCTCCTGTGCCCACTTCCCTGACAAATCTTTCAAGCACAGTCTTTGGTGCATGCCTGCATCCGGGTCTCAGAAACTGCCCAGGGGAAATTCTCCAGCATGAGTTAATTGCTGTGGTCCCTAACGAGGGTGCATGCACCCCGGTGCTCTGGTCAGGAAGCAGAGGCAGGAAGGGGTTGCAAGTTGGGAGCCGCACATATGCTGATGGTGCTGGGCACCTACAGTGGAGTCTTTCCCGTCTGCTTTCAGAGTCCTGCAGCCTCCAGACCAACAGACTGCAGACAGGTGATTCAGGATTGCCCTACAACTCACCAGACACTGGCAAGTCCATCATGGATGCTGGTAGTAATATGGGCATCGCATCCAGATGCAAACACCTGGATGTGCAGCCCCTCTTGTCATTCGCCTAAGGAAATGGTGCAGCCAAGGAGGCAAGAGGGCGGAAAGACACGGAAATGCCTCTAGGTCCCTTGGCCATCATGTGGATCCAGTGGCGAAGGATTCGCAGGTGGGCGAGCTCGCTGGGAGCTGGCAGCAGTTCACTCACTTACACCAGCCTGCTAGTCTCCCTCCGAAGCCCCCCAGAGCCTGGCTCTCCGATGTGAGGTGAACACTGAGCAAATACCCTTTTTTTCCCCGCCACAATAACCCTCTTTAACTTTTCAACTTATCACCTGCACAGAGGTTTATAAAATTTTAAAGCTAATGGCGTCTCCAGTAATGATACTGCAGATGTACAAGCTGCATCCTGGGATGAATAAATTATAGGAGGCAGAGTAAATTGCAATGGGAAGGACAGCAGCTGCAGGATGGAAACAGATGGCTTCGCCGCGCACCACAGCTTGGTCTCAGTGCAGGGTATGTTCCCAGGATCGGCCCTTTCGTGGTGGCCCTGAAGACCACCCGGGCACACCTGAGGCTGCAGATCCCTGGAGCAGCAGCAAAAGCTTTAGCCAGCGTGGGGCTCCGGGCAGGTGGTTGGGTGCTGCTGTGTGGCTGAGTGCCATGTGGCAGTCCATGGGTCAGTGCAGAAGAACTCTCCTCTTCCTTCTGCTGCTCACTGGTTTTCATGCAGGAGGACCAGGAGCTGACAGGACACTTGGTGGCTTTCTTAAGGGACTGCAGCTGTGGTTTAATTTGCTGTCAAATCTCTCCCAACAAACCCTTTCCTGCCTTTCTTCACCTCTGCACACATGCAGAGGCGGTTGCCCGAGTGGCGTGGCTCATTCTCCTCCTCTGCCCTCATGGCATGAGGCTCTCAGATGCAGGATGAGGATGCAAGTGGGGTTGTGCATCAAGTGCATGCTTGTGCCCTAATGATGTGACTGAGGGAGTCACCACAGCTCAGTACTTGAACTCCTTGATACCCAGCAGCACAGTCCCAGCTGAAATCCAACAGTGCCATGTCTCTCCAGCTCTGGTTTCAGTGAAGCTGGCAGCGTACTTGTCGCATTCAGGCAGGGTGACAAGACAAGGCTGTTTCTCTCTCAGGCGGGGGACAGGGTAACAAAGCAGCTGCCATTCCCAGCTCTGTTAAGCTGTGCATCCCCTGGCTGCACTCTCTGTGACACTGCTGACTGCTTCAGTGTCTGTCTTCTCCCACACACTGGTTCACTTCCCAGAGAAACTCATCCTTAAACAGGTAACTCCTGTCAATGCATGTTCAGGGCTCCTCAAACACTGCTGTGATCATGGCATCCAATATTAATCAGCACAGGCTAACCCTTACTGCAGGACTGAGATCTCAGCCACATGCCTAGGTCCTGCTGCCACCTCTGAGATTGTTTCTGGAGCAGCTCAGCCCCGGTGACACTGGAGGGATGCAGTGGGAGCCACAAGTGGCAGAGGAGCCAGGCACAGAGACAGACAATCCCTAACTTGCTCCATTCCCTGCATCTCCTTGTGAGTAGCATGGTTCAAGACACACAATGGAGCCTACCGCTGCCATGGGGACTCCAGCAAGGCAAATGAATGATGGGTGCTTCATTCTCAGAGCTCTCAATGTCACCAGAGGACCTCCGACAGAAATACAGCTCTTTAACAAACAGCCAGCCAGTGTCTCAATCAATCTCTGAGGGATTCAGGGCTTTTGCTGACCTACACCCTACATGTGCTGCTGGTGTTCATGGGGTCCAACCGACCTCAGCCATGCTGCATGGTGGCTGCACCATGCGACTCCGTCCCTTTCCTCACAGTGTGTCTCTGGCCGAGGTCAGGAGTGTGCAGGAGGAATTCACCTTCCTCTGCTCCTGGTGCAGGAGTGGCTGGTGCCCCAGAGGGTTTTTCTGCCTGAGGTCCTGAGGGACCTCAGCACGCTGAAGAAATAGCCCAACAGGAATTTTATGTAGTTCAACAAGGAGAAGTACAAAGTCCTGCCCCTAGGGATGAACAACCCCACGCACCACTATATGCTGGGGGCCACCCAGCTGGAAAGCAGCCAAGCAGACAAGGGAGAAGTACAAAGTCCTGCCCCTAGGGATGAACAACCCCACGCACCACTATATGCTGGGGGCCACCCAGCTGGAAAGCAGCCAAGCAGACAAGGCCCTGGGGGTCCTGGTGGACACCAGGTTGAACATGAGACAGCAAAGTGCCCTTCCTGCAAAGAAGGTAACTTGGTTTACGTTATAGAAAGTATTGCCAGCAAGTCAAGGGAGGAGATCCTTCCCCTCTACTCAGCCCTGGTGAGGCCACAGCTAGAGTGCTGTGTCCAGTTCTGGGCTCCCAGAACAAGAGAGATGTGGATGTACTGGAGAGAGTCCAACAAAGGGCCACAAGGATGGTGACGGGACTGGAGTGTCTGCCCTTCAAGGAAAGGCTGAGAGAGCTGGGACTGTTCAGCCTGGAGAAGACCAGGGTGATCTTATCAATGCATGTAAATTCCTGAAGGGAGGATGCAAAGAGGACAGAGACAGCAGCTTTCCAGTGGTGCCCAGTGACAGGAGCAGAGACACTGGGCACAAACCGGAACAGAGGAGGTTCCTTCTGAACTTCAGTCAGCACTTTTTTTACTGTAAGGGGGACCAACCATGGAAGCAAGTTGCCAAAGCACATTGTGGAATTACCATCCTGGCAGTTATTCGAAAGCGTGGTCCACCAACCAGCTCTAGGAGCCCTGTTTGAGCAAACACAATGTCAAGAGGTCCCTGCAAACCTCAGCCACTCTGTGATTCCATGAACAATTCTTCACGCATTACAAAAAAGGTAATTATTTTTGTAAAATAGTATTTTTTGCATGCCTCCAGGTTGGAGGCTGGCAGGGCCATGCTCAGCCACACATCAAGCAGTAAGACAGCCAGGCCTTAGCAGAAGGGAAACACTTTCTTAAAGCCTGTTCACATCCATGGGCTAAGGGAGACCAACCTAAGCACAGTGGAGAAGTGGCTGGGACAGGAGGGAGCAATCCCAGTCCAGATCTCACTATGCCTGGCTGGACTTCAATGGCTCCTGCACCACCCCCATCTAGGCAAAGGACCTCCTGTCTGCATGCCCCTGGCTGGGCTTGGACAGCAAACCTGGGCTAGGACTGCGCACAAACTCCCCCTGGGATAGCAGAAACTCAGCAAGAGCAACACCCTGCAGCAACGCTGGTGGGGCTCGCTCCTTTGTAAGCAGCCCCAAACACTGGCCAAGCTCGAGGTCCTCGGAGCATCGGCGATGCAGCATCCCCAGGGCTGCGGTAAGAGCAGCACTGGGAGGAGACGAGGCCGCTGTTCTCTTTATCTGGAGAAAGTTTTACTGCACTGGGTAACACCGTCTCACTCCACTTTCTTTCACGGTTTCATTGCCTCGTTCCAGAGCGATTGCGCAGGCAAACTTGTCCAAAAGCAGATGGATCCACTAAGCATTTCTTTGCTGCACATTATCTCATACAGTTTGGGTGCAATAAAACTTCCAAGCAGAACAAATCTTCAAGCTTGTGCCGTGCCTTATTTTTAGCTGCGAAGTGCGTCTGTTTTAGTGCTCCTAATCCCTAGCTCGGTAGTAATTTATGGAGCAAGCTCTTGGCTCGCTTAGACCAGAAGATTTGTAGTAAAAGTTTTACAAGTTGCAGAGATAAATCCCATGGTCTCTCGCAGTCTCGGGGGACTCTCCTCCAGAAGTGTGTTTTGCTCAGCACTCCCTTGGTGTGGGAGCATGTTCAGGCGAGAAAGCGTCAGATGGCTGAGAATAAACCGTCCTGGGTGTCGTCATGATCTGCCAATTGCCTGGAAGGAGAAATCAGGGGAGGCCATGGATTCCCTGGCCTCAGATATGCCGGAGTTATGAGAGTTCCCTCTCAGCAGGAGCTGTTTTGCCCCAGCGCAAGGTCCTTTGCATGGTCCCTGGCAAGCTCTAGGTATGAACTTCATTATTGGGCTATGCCATGCAGTGAGATGTGGGAACATGGTTGCTCTGGTTTTGATGGGACTATTGGCCATATCAGTGAACTGCTTGCTTGTGCAGGGGATCCTACACACATATCACCTTGGAGCTTTCAGCATGGACAAGGCTTAAGGCTGTCTGTGTCTTAAAAACAGGGGCAGGGACAAATGTCTTTTCCTCCACTGCCTTGGGCTCCCTCAGGGAAGGTGTTTGAAGGATGGAGCGCTCCTTTATGCTTCAGTGGAATAGGAGGTTGAGAAAAGTCAAGGAGCAGAGGAGAGGAAGGGGACCAAGTTATGGGACCCAGAAGCTACCCCATCCATATCCCAGTGGAAACATGGCCCTATAGTTGTGCTCCCAAGACACACATCCAAGGGTGGTCTGTACCATCAGACCTGGCTTTCTTGGAGCCCTGATGCTTTTTGAAGCTGCCCCATGGCCCATCCCTAAGCCTCATGCCTCTGACAGGTAGAAGGTACTTGGGTTCATTCCAAAAGCTGGGGTGGGAGCCGTTGTATAATTACTGTGGCACATCCCAGCAGGGAGGCCGGTGATTTGCCATCTGCACAACATGCTGCGATGGGGTGATAACTCGCGTTGCTGATGTGTTTAGATTCAAACAGACCCATATTCCCAAGCACTTCAAATTCCCACAGGCACTTTTTCTGAAGAGTAGGAATGTTTCCAGGAACCATAAAGGTCAAAGGAAGGTCAAACCCAGAGAGGAGATGCTTCAACTCTACATAACTTTATAACCTGAGCAGGTATCAAGGTTACCTATGGTTGATGGGTAGATGCTTTCCCTGTGTGCTAGCTCCTCCAAGGTTGGAGCAACATTCTCTTCTTGTACCCCTCTTCTTGGCACAGGGGTACCTCTTGTGTGGGACAATGCACTGGTACCAATACCTGCTGTTTCAGGGGGATGATGAATCTTTTTCAAATGTAATTTGAAAATTACCTTTTTCAAAGGTAATTTAGTTGAGGAAAAAGTCAACCAATTCTCAAATTCAAGTGCTTTTGCATTTTTTTGGATGTCCTTTGGCAAACACAGACAGCAATGTCCCATCACAATGCATCAGGAGCTGTTTGACCTGGGCTGGGCAGAGGGATAGCCCTGAGAAGTATCCTCCTCACACAGTCCTGGCTCTCCTCCCAGAAACACAGAGATAGCCCAGACCCAGTGTCCACCAGGACTCTTTTCCTGGGAGTAAAATTCTCCAGACATGGTCTGGAGCTAGGAAACCTGGGAAACTCCCTTGTGCTTTCCTGTCTCTAATGAATGGTGTCTGCAATAATGGATGCCTGCCAGATTAGCAGCAGGATTCTACACAAACCATCCCTTACCTGCTCAACCTCCTGACTTCCAGATGGTCCCCAAAGCCTGCTGTTTCCTCTGACAGCTCACAGCCCACACTCCTGCTCCTCCACCACCCCAAGCCTCAGCTCCTACCTGTTGTAGGAGTAATGCTGGTCTCCTGTCACACTGGATAGGCTCCTGTCGCCCTGGGCATCCTCCTCTCTGGCCCCATGGGTCTATGCAGAAGCAGCAGGATGGGCATATCCTCCTCCCTGCCCCCAATAGATGCTGCCAGAATGGGGATGTTGCTGGCACAGACACATTTTCACTCCCTGTCCCTAGCATGATGCAGAGAAATGGCCTGTTGGTGCACATGGCAAACTCTGGGTGAGCAAGACTGCCCATACAGCTCCCAAAAAGTTCAATTTCTTTTAAGTGTTCTCATGCCTTTTCTCACTTTCAGCCACGTTTTCCTGTGAATTATCAGAATTCCCAAAGCCTGAGGCAGAGGATGTACAGGTGGTGCCAAGCAAGCCCATCTAGTCTGGTCATTCTGTCTCAGCCACCACAGGGAAAGGAGCTAAAAAGCTTACTGAGCTAGCAACAGGCATTGCAGCAGGTCCACTAGACCCAAGCAAGCAGTGGCCTGCTGGAGGAGGAGAGCTGGGCAAGGGTCCCCAAAGGGACCTGCACAGCGAGTGTGCACAGCAGGTGTGAAGGCTCTGGTCTGCTCTTTCAGTTCCGGCTGCTGATGCTGATGCTGCTCCTGCTCCTGTGCAGGCAGCGGTCTGTGCTGCCCTCGCACGGCTGTGCTGTGGGCTGGCAATGCCGCGTGGGTCCTACTAGTCCGCACAGTCCTCCAGCTGGGCTTGTCCCTCTGGTCCCCCGCTTGTCCCGCTGGTCCTCGGCTCAGGGCATTGCTCCAGTTTGATGGGTCAGAGTTACTAGGTGCTGCTGGTCCTGCGGAGCGGGGAAAGGGGAAGTGAAGCTCAGTCCCGGTCTGTAGCCCAGGGAGCGGAGCTGGGGTGTGTGCATGGGGTCCCTGCACAGTGTTGTGGCTCCCAGCACATCCAACAGCTCCTGTGTGGACAGATGAAAGTTCTGGTTTGAAATGCATCTCCACCCTCTTCAGCAGAAGCCGAGTCCTCATCGAGCAAATGCACCCACAGATCCAGGCTGTGATGCAGGGCTATCACAAAGCCTGCAGGACACCCACAAACAGCCATGGATTTACTAACACGTGCCACCCTGCTGGCGATAATGTCTCATGGGGACAGCAGTGACACTGCTCTCCACTGGCGGAGCTCACACAGCCCCCTCAGTGACGGACAGAGACATCTCCTAAGGGGCGATATTTGCCCCTCTACCACACTACCCTCTCTTCCTGACCCCAAGAAGAGACTCAGACCAGCTTTCAGCAATGAGCTGTAACCCATCCAGACAGCAAATCCCAGGGACTTACTTGAGATACTGATTTTATGGCACAATGCGTAAATCCCACTTTTCTGCTCACAGATTTATTTATTTTCCCTCTTGCTTCCCTCCTCCCTGTGCACACACTTGCCACACTGCTTATGCCCCTATGAACGGCACCCTCTGCTATGCAGGGGTCATTTCTCATGGGGACTTAATGAATCCAACCATGCTCAGAGAAACATCAGCTTTTCCTGATGTCTCACCTAAATCTCCAGCCCACAGCATCATCTTCTGGTGCAGGAGTGTCTGTTGTTCCCTCCCTTTCTGTATGGGTGGGATGTTCTCCACCTAGACCTGTCCTTGCTCAAGTGATGCTTGCTATTAATTGCCAGGTCCTCGATTTCCCTGGTGCCTCTTAGCTCACGCTTCATCTTTTTGTAACACTGTGCCAGAGACGCAGAAGCCCTAGATCATGCTGCTCCTTTTCTCCCAGGTGCGCTGCTCAGCTTGGAGCAGCATGGAGCAGCACCAGCCCAGAAACACTGGCCTAACTGGATTCTTTTTCTTTTTTTTCAGATTGGAAAGCTGTTACCCAAAGCACCATCCTTGGAGGACGTGCCTGCAAAATTCAAAATCCTGGAAGAGTTTTGCATGGGGAGGGGGTATGGCTTGGCTCCTCTGGAAATCTCTGTCTCACAGAGACATCCTCTGTGATGCCTGCAGGTCGCTGAACGCAGGTATGTCCCTGCCCTGCCTGGGATGAGGGCTGTCACCTACCATAGCCCACACAGCACCACAGCCCTTCCCACCATAGTTTTTCTGATTATTTTCTTCCCAAAACTTCGTTTTTCAGTGTGTTTTTGCTCAGAGGAAAAACTCCAGATATCCCCAAAGCTCTGAGTGGTTCAAGGTCCCACTGCAAAAGGCAAAGGCCAGGGACCCAGGAGACCTGGATCATGGAGGAGAGGTGTCGCTGTCACTGTGTGACACTGTGAGGCACTGTGTGGGTATTCCCAAGGGCGAAGGAGCAGCTTTTGGGTATTTGAAGCCTGGTGCTGTCCTCACCCTTGCCATGGCTTCATCAGCAGTGAAAGGGGTCACGCATTGTCCAGGGAAGCTCCAGTTTGATGGGTCAGAGTTACTAGGTGCTGCTGGTCCTGCGGAGCGGGGAAAGGGGAAGTGAAGCTCAGTTCCGGTCCGTAGCCGGGAGAGGGCAGCCGCAGCCCAGGCAGCGGGGCTGGGGAGGCGGGCCGCCGCCCGG
>NW_010395390.1:676-6705 GCF_000710305.1 Buceros rhinoceros silvestris | reverse complement strand
AGCGGGGCTGGGAAGGCTGCCCGCAGCCTGGGCTTCGGTGAGAACTGCTCCTGCTCCCCACCGCAGCCTCCTAGCCCTGGCTGAGCAACCCCTGGTCCAGCCTGAGGGCTGCTGCTCTTCCCGGGGCTGTGCACACACCGGCCTCATGCCCATCCCTGGTGTAAACCCCACTTCTCCAGCGCCACCACTGTGATGGAGCAGTGGATCCATCAGGCTGGGGGGTTTTGGACCTAGTTCCCAGCTCAGCTCCATGCTGCAGCATAATCCAAAGCCCAGAAGCACAGATCCAGGCTCATGGGGTCAGGAACAAGAGGGCTTTTCACATCAATGTAAAGACCTTTCCCAGCCTACGCGAGCCACCACCACCACCAGCCTCCAGGAGCACCCATTAGAAGAGACCCCATCCTGCCCTGATCCAGAGCCAGGAGCAGTTCCCAAGGACAGTTTCCCTCTGATTTTACATCAGCCTGGGTGGGGTCAAGGAGGCTTCTCCGGAGGTAACCTGCCTACAGCTAGAAGCAGGGCTGGGACATTAGTGGAGGTGGTCCAGGAGGCACAGCAGAAGCATCTCCAGCTGGAGAATGCAGGTGTTCAAGGAACAGCAGCATCAGTTAGGCTGTGCTGAGATTTGCTGGGGAGACAGAGAGTTATTCTGGCAAGGGACCAAGGAGCAGGTACATGAGTGATATATCCCTGGGTCTGAACAACTAAAAGCCAGCCTACAGTCATCAGTGGCTTTCGCAAGCATCTGAGCCTTGTCCATGGGCAGGGTCTCCTTGTGCAGTGCCCAGGGTGTTGCTCCATGTACAACATTCAGCTGTGGAGGGCTGGCACCAAGGAGATGCTGTCCAAAGCCAGGAGAGAAATCCACCCTTCACAAAGAGGGAAGGAGAGGTGGAGTCCAGAAGTGTCTGAAAGGAAACATTCCAGTTTTTCCTTTGCAGATAAATTCTCATGTTCCACTTTCTGTGTCGTTTTTGGTTTTGTTTTGCTTGCTATCTCACAGTATAAATTTCATGTCTTCAGAAAGTCAGACTCAAATACTGTTGTGATCCTTCAGTGAATCCCTGCCTGGACTTCCTTTTGGTACAAAACATAGACGCTTAAGATACTTAAACCCAACAAAACTAATATTGAGCTCTGAAGATCCTCCTTATCCTCCTTACAGGCAGCTCTCTGTGCCCTCCACAGATTTAACTCTCTGTGCCTCAAACCACCCTGTCAATGATTTCAGACCAAGTGCTTAGTCCTGCGTGGTGGGGTCTGGCACCTGGCTGCCTGCTCTAAGAGGAGAGCTGCCAAATTGCCCCGGGTTTCAGAAGCTGGCTCACCTCCCCTGTTTACCATCTCTCTAGCAGTTTCTCCCTTTAATAGCAAGGCAGCTTGTCAAGCCACGTGACTCCATGGGGACCAGTAGCGCTCTGAACATCAGGAGATTTCATTTCATGTCTCCAGGTTGCTGGCTGGTGGTTTTGGATTGAGCTCCCCTAACACTGGCCCAGCCCTTGCTGCTGCCAGTCAAGTCCTGGCACAAGGGCAGCCCCTATAAATAGCTGTGTGTATAATGTTGCCTCTCACTGTTTTGTTTCTTCAGCTGAGAGTTTGCCCATGTCTTGCAGCATTTGGTGCTTTCCATGGTGCCACCCGGGTGCTTGCCGTGTACAGTGGTGGGCAGCAGCTGGGACGACTTGAGTTGTCATCCAAGCACCCGTCCCCAGCCCTACAGGGAGGGATTCCCAGTCCTCAATCTTTAAACCCCATCCTTAAAGCAGCCATGCTCACCACTGTGGTGTCCTCTCCATCATGAAGACCTGCCATGGCAACAGGACTGGAGTAAGCTGTGTGCAGCTGGTGGCCATGGGTAACAAACAGCTGGGGACCCACAAGTCCAAAATGCTGGTGAGCCCTAGGCTCTGCACAATGGGGTGGCAGCTGGGCTGTGTCCCCGACACTTCCTTTCCAAGGGTGAGAGACGAGTGAAGAGAAAGCCCTGGAGCAGAGGCAGAGACGCAGGGCAGCAGTTACTGCTGTTTTGCAGAGCAGAGGTGAAGAGCCAAGGAAGATGCAACCAGTGTGGGACATCCAGGTGCTAGTGCAGGTAATGACTGTGGTGTGGCATCAGGCTGGCATTGATCAGCAATTTCTACTGAGACACATCTGGGACAAGTTACCCCTGCTCTCAGTCAGGACAAGCATATGCAGCATCGAGCATCCCGCCATCCTGCTCCAGGACAGCACTGGTCCCAGATGCAGGACAGCAGTATGAATCAGAGCAGAACAGGGCTGGCAGGGCAGGAGCCGCACTGCAGCTCTTGGGGTTTTTGCTACCTTCTTTTCACAGAGTGGGCAGCCCAAGCTGTGACCATAATAAATAAAGCAACAGCCAGGGAGCAGAGCTCTCTGGTTTCCTGTACACCTCAGGCTGGCCAGGGTAAACACACAACAAGCCGTTACTTCAAACAGGACCATGCCCACGGTGCGTCAGCCAGAGCCATCCACACGCCAAGCCAGTGCAAGCAAAGCCACTGAGCAGAAGGCTTCACAGGACAGGACCCACACAAGACAAAAAGTCTGGTGCTGACCTGCTCAGTCCCATTTCTCCACAGTGCCCAGCAGCCAGCAGGCACCTGCACCTCTGGAACAGTCACCCATGCCTCTGGGCTGTCAGGGACAGTCACTGGGGCTAGCCGCTGGGGCACGTGAGTGCCTCGTAATTACTCCAGCCCCATCCACGTGCTGGCTGCATGGTCATGGAACACCCTCAGCCAGGCAGCACTGAGATGGTAACTGGGGCAGGAGAGGCTCCATGCCACCAGCCAACCCTGCACTAGAGGAGATCCACCCTGTAGTAGCGCCCTCTGCACAGAAACCATGGGAGGACACCATAGCCTTCATATCTCATTTGGAGATAAGCACATATCTCATGTTTCGTATGGAGATAGGCACATCTCCAATCCCCACAGTCCTATTCCATACATCCCTCTGCTCCACTTGCACCATCCAGACAGCAATCCAGCACAGCTGAGAACTGGCATCCCTGTCCCTTAGCACACCTGACATATGTCAGAAACAGTGTGACCAGCAGGAGCAGGGCAGTGACTGTCCCCCTGTGCTCGGTGCTGGTGAGGCCACACCTTGAACACTGTGTCCAGTTTTGGGCCCCTCACTTCAAGAAGGACATTGAGGTGCTGGAGCAGGTTCAGAGAAGAGCAGCAAAACTAGTGAAGGGTTTAGAGAACTTGTCCTATGAGGAGCGGCTGAGGGAGCTTGGACTGTTTAGTCTGGAGAAGAGGAGGGTCAGGGGGGACCTTATTGCTCTCTACAATTACCTGAAAGGTAGTTGTAGGGAGGTGGGTGTTGGTCTCTTCTCCCATGTTATGGATGACAGGACGAGGGGGAACGGCCTCAAGTTACGCCAGGGGAAAGTTAGATTAGAAATCAGGAAAAATTTCTTTACAGAGAGGGTCATTAAGCATTGGAACAGGCTGCCCAGGGAGGTGGTGGAGTCCCCATCCCTGGAGGTGTTTAAAAGCTGTGTGGATGTGGTGCTGAGGGACACGGTTTAAGGATCCTGGCAGTGCAGGGTGAATGGTTGGGCTCGATGATCTTAAAGGTGTCTTCCAACCAGATGATTCTATGATTCTGTGATCATCATGGCGCAGGACCTGCACATCAGCATTACACACCTTGCTTCAGGTTTGTCCCATCTCAGCTCTCAAGCTGTTCCCAAATCTCCTAGTCCCTTCATCTATTCCAGCAAATGGGAGCCCGGTTGATGGATGTGGCTGCTTCTTCCTGGCAAAGAGCTCGGGGCGTCTTTGAGCAGATAGCGGCAAGTCAGGCAAAGCTGCGGCCCGGGACAGAAAGCAATGCTCAGCTCATATGACTCCAGTTCAGCTGGTCCTGTGTGGGTTTGTGATAGTGTAATAAAACCCTCAGCCACCTGCTCATGCGTCCAAGTCTTGACCTGCCTCGACAAGATCCAGCAGCTCCCTCTGGCCTGGTCTCTGCTGAGGAGAGGGAGAGGGGCAAGAGTCCCCATGGTCCCTAGATTCACTCCTTCTGGGGTGCTGAGAGAGGGACCAGCTGCTGGGCAGGATGCTGCAGCCAGCACGGGAGATGTCCTCTCATAAACTCTAGTGTCACAGCAGAGTGGAGAAGCCAGGAGGTGTGTGGAGGTCGTGAATCTCGTCTGAGCCCAAGGATGGATCAGGGGAAGAACCGAAACATCAGAGCTGGAGAGTGTGCCAGCCTCACTTGCCCTGTGTTGGAGAGGTGCAAAGGAGTCCTGCCGTGAGGACACCGGGGCGCATGAAGCCCCACTGAGCACTCTGCTCACCCAGCAGGCCCCATGTCACCCCTGCTGAAACCACTCCTTCACACAACATTGCAGCTCGCTGACTCTGCTCAGAACTGGTGGCCCAGCATACCCTAGGTCCCTTGTCCCAGCATTCCAGTGGGATGTCTGTCAGCTCCAACCACCTCTGCACAGAGACCTCTCCAAATCAAGCTCTGCTCTCAGCTTCCCAGCCCCAAGGGTGGCCACAGCCCTGCGGAGCTGGGGGATTCCCCGCAGTTCAGCTCAGCTCTCCAGTGCTGCAGTGGAGGAGAAAGCAGCACGTGGCTCCCCGCCAGTGCTGGCGCCAAGCAGCTCGGCTCCTGGCGCCCAGCGAGCACCACGAAACACTGGGGGAAGCTCAGGGTCTGCTCCCGGGGGAGGACACAGGGCCAAATGCTTGCTGCAGCCCGCCCAGCTCTGCTCCTTCCAGAGGGGATGATCCTGCAAGACGCTGGCGTCACAGGGACTGCAGAGAGCAGAGTGGCGTGGTGAGGCGGGAAGGGGAAAGTGAGAAGCTGGATGAAGAAAAACTCTTTGCTCAGGACCAGCCCCTCCTACATCCCCAGGCTCCCAAAATCCACATGAGCCACCAACGGCGGATGCGAGCAGACTGCAGGAACCAGACCCCTCCTGCAAAGCACCTGAGAGGCCACATGAGCTGACTCAGGGAGGGACATCCCCAGCCCTGGCACTGCCCCAGCTCTTGTAGCAGGCAGGACAGATCCGGCCACATGTGGCTGATGAGGCAGCAGCCCAGGCCACGAGCAGATGTGCCATGTCGGGCTGTTCCTTGGGCGATGTGGGCACTGAGCCTCAACCACAGCTGAGCACAACACCCACAGAGTGGCCGGGAGCTGGTGCGGGCGCTGGGACGGGCACGCTCACCCCACACGTGGCTTCCACCTCTCTCGAAGTCTGTTATTGTAGGGTTGAATGGGAGGGCTGGGATGAAGGAAAACACCAGTTTATTACTGCAGGGTTACGCGGGAGGTGAGCTGACTCATGGGCATGTTACTGTGGGGTTGCAGAGATATGCCAGGATGGCAGCAGTAGCTGGTTGTTATTGTGGGGTTGCAGAGGAGTGCCAGTATGCGGGCAAGAATCACTTTGTTACTGTAGGGTTGCAGAGTGGGGCTGCAACCCTGTTTATTCCCACCAGGCTGCCGAGCAGTCTGTTGTGGCAGGATTGCCAGAGCAGTGGTGTGTGGGTGCTGCACACATCCAGGGCACGTGGCCCTATCCCCACACAGGCACGGTGCCCAGTGGAGAGGGACATGCTGGGTCTGTCCAGGGCTCCAACTCTGATGACATCACCTGGGGTCTCCAGCGCATCCCAGGCAGATTCCAGACCACACTTGGCCCCCGGTGTCAGGGACAAGAAAGTTTCCAAAAGGTCTTCCCCAGCCAGTTTCCTGTTGTAGACTTTCAATGTGGTTTTTTCCATCCTGAAAATTTTCACTGTGATAAAATTGCCAAACAAACCCACTTCCAAGAGAAAGCAGGTGTGCCAATGGAGGGGTGCTGTAGAAGGGGCATGCAAAGGTGAACCAAAAGCCACGCGGAGGAGTAAGGCTTTTCTTCAGCTCAGGGGCACAAGTCCCGCGGCCAGATTTCACCGCACGCATTCCCCATCAAATAAACCACTACAAAAATAAACCCCAAAGAAATGCCTCTCCCAGGGGCAAGGTAA
>NW_010395390.1:0-208 GCF_000710305.1 Buceros rhinoceros silvestris | reverse complement strand
AGTTAAACTGAGTCACGGCCAGGACCTGCCTGCTCCGACTCCTCCGGGATTCTGGGAGAGGGGCAGTCAGGGTTGGTGAATGCTGGTGCTGCCCCCCGACGGCACCGGGGAGGGCTCTGCACCCTGGGACGGGGGAGGTCCTTGCGCCTCGGGGGCACCCCCGTGTTTCAGGGGGCTCACTGCACCAGTGTCCCGGCGGGGATGTCGA
>NW_010395389.1:19682-24731 GCF_000710305.1 Buceros rhinoceros silvestris | reverse complement strand
GTCCTGCGCTCGGGAACAGGGAGGCAGAGGACCACAGGGAGTGGCCAGAGCTCCCCAGCACCAGCCCCACCTCACCCAAAGCAGCGAAGATACAGGGGCAACCTCACTGGCCCGTGGGAAACAAGCTCATTCTCATCTCAGCCCACCGCAGCACAGCCCGCTCACGCCCCACATGATGTTGTTTCTGCTATACACAGATCAAAGGCTATCTGCCAGCCCTTTGACTGGGATGGAGAGGAGCCAGGAGGGAACAGAGAGGTTCAAGGCTCCCCTGCCCAGCTGCTTTGGTCTTCTTCCCTTCATTACTGGGAACAGGGGGGTCATTGCCCAAGGCACAGGTGAACTCATGGTGCCCTGTGCTCTAGAACCATGATGTCAGGTGGAGATGGGGGAGCAGATGGCAGACTGGGGCCTTCCTGATAGCTTATCTACACAGATTTGAATCGTATCCCCCTTTGTCTCTAATGCTGGCCTCCTCCCACCGGCATCTCCCAAACTGTTCTGGGGAAGCAAAGCTCTGCACAGCTGCAGGGCCGTGCTGGACCTGCACTGGATGGTCCAGGGCTGTTGTTCCTAAAGCATTTCAGGCCAGAAACACTCCTTTTTCTTTGGAAAGAAAAAACACTGGAGTATTTAGCAAAACCGCTGGGCTGAGTGGCACTACACTGCTCCCTCTGCCTGAGCCTATGCCCAGAGTAAATGGGGAAAGAGATGGGACACGTCTCCCAAACAGGATGAACCACAGCAAGGACTCACGACCAGCAAATTCTGCCGAGACCTTCTGCATGTCCCTGGGCCCTGTGGGCAGTTCATGACAGACAAGAGGAGTCTGTCACAAACAGTGAACAGGCACAAAGAGGAGTGACACTGCCACCTCTGACCTATCCCACCCACCCACCCAGCGGCACAGAGAGGCACCATTCGCCCTACCTTGTCTTCCTTCTCCTGGCTTGTCAGGTGTTGCTTCTTTTCAGTATTCACTATTTTGATTCCTTTTCACCGCTGACGATTCATGCTATTCACCATCCCAAATGTCTCACCACCAGCACTTTCAGCCTTGTCCTCTTCATTTGTGTCTCAGCAAGAGAAAGAGAATTCAATGCTGTAGCTGGGGCTGAGCAAGAACAGGGAACAAGAAAGGCTGCATTCGATACAGGAGTATACTTTGTCCAAGTTGGCCTACAGAAACAGATGACAGCCTGGCTTGGCAGGACACTGCACGTGTATCTTCATTCCTGCCTTCCTTGTGTTTTTATATTTTTGTTTTCAGAGAGGCAGAATACTTTCTGCACACCTTTGCATACACCCCCTTTATTTCTTTATCATCTTGGGGGGAAGGGAGAAGTGCAAGCTGAGATACATTTTCCCATATCTCTTCTTTCAACTTCCTGTATCAGACAGGACAGACTTTTCTAGTGCATTAAGCTGGAAGGATCCCAATACGTTTGACAAACAGTTTCTCTCTCTAGCAATCCACACAAGTTGCCTTCAGTACGTGGCAGCTCCATCACAACTGCTCATCCTGACGGAAAGGAGAGGGAAAACCAGGGGGATTTCAGAGGAGGCTGATGACCTGTCTGAGTAAGGTCCAGTCCAGCACTGGTTCCTCCTGCAACCCTTCCCTGCCTCTGGGAAAGGTGGGAAAGTGCCATTTCCCCTTCTCCACTGAGAGACAGAAGAAAGCAAGCTCTCCCTGCTCTGTCTTGCACTGTTTTTCCCTTTTTCATTTTCCTTTCTCCAGTGAGCAGAGCTGGGAGATCTCATTGCAACACAGACATCTACAGTCCCAGCCTTGACTATGACTTCTTACTTTGAGGGTGTCCTCCCCCACTAGTCAGCCTCCACACGGCAGGAGCGGGGTCCCCCAGAGTTGACTGTGACCAGCACTCACAGCATATTTGCGGTGCACCGATTTCAAACCCGTATACCTGAGACCGTGCTGAAGAAGGGCAGGGAAGCAGAGGAGAGGGTATAGCTGAATCCTGCCCCTCCGCTTGCAGAGCCGTTCCCTTCCTGCCTCCCTTCCGCAGGCCCCGAGGGTAGCCGAGTCTCCGTTATTAGGATAATCCAAGTTAGTCGTAACTGGGAATTGTTTAACTTAACTGTTGAAGAGCTAATTCCGGGGAAGATCCCTGTTTGGGACAGTGCTTATGCAAGTGTTTAAAGGGACAGACTTGCATCATTCTTTCTTGAGTTGGGAACTCTTGTCTGACAGGGGAATTTTCCTCGTTCTTGCAGCCGCCTGTGCTTGAACTGTTCTTTTCCCAAGCTGGGTTTTGCCTCATGTAAACACCAGATATGTTTACTTTTCAAATAGTTTCACTTGGGCTAGAAAGGGCATAAGAATTCGTGGAGAATTTGTGGCTTCAGTGGGTAAAAGTGAAAAGTCACCGACAACAGGTTGCTAAACGAAGGATGCTGAGTGATCAGATAAACACGGCTGGCCCCTACCAGGGAATGGAGACAGGAGTGTCTGACAAGAAAAGCAGGAGTTCCACTGCACAGAATATAAAAAGCTGTTGGTACCTTGCACTTGGAAGATGGCTTTCTCCTCAGATAAAAGGGATGATTTGCATATTTTTGCATGTCCAAAATTATGTGTGTGGAAGGTGAAGGCTCATGGATGGGGAAACAGCCCCTGCAACACAGGGCCAGAACATTATCAGCAACAGAGCGAACTCTAGAGCAAACCAGCTGCACCGGCACAGGAGTTTGATTGCAAAGAACTTGCTTTCAGTCCCTGGGTAAGTCTTTGCTTTCACCTGCCGGCATGCATGTCTCTCCCCTCCCCACGCAGATAAATTGTGTGGCTCATCAGCCGGATTCAGACCTAGGCTAGGATGTCATAAGAAGGCACTGCAGCCAGCCTTTTCCGTTTCACCTCTCCTCTCTGGAGTGTCTGGTGGCCCTCTCACAGCCCTTCCTGGGGCAGGCCTGTGTCCTCTGAGGGTGGGCAGGGGAGGCTGAGTCAGTACTGGTCCGTCTTGCCAGGTTTCTCAGCATCGCTCTCGATGTTGCAGCCCCATCCATGGCACTGTGATGAGAGCCACAGCACTGACAAGGCTTCTGAGAGCCTTCAACATTTAATGTGCCATGTCTTCCAAGCACACTTAAAGCATGTTTAAGACTGCAGCAATGATAGTCCTTTGCTTGCCCTCTGCACCCGCCTGATACCACCATCAGGGGATAGGAGCTCACCGTAGCTTCCCTGGGACATTCTTGGCCAAGGAAGCCAGTGATACATTAGATCTAAACATCGCTGTTGTGTGACAAAGACAGTTGTATGTCCTCGATATTAACTAATAATGCCAGGTCTAATCCGGATGTCAGCCACTTCAGTTCATCTCCTTTCTGTAACCTCTTCAGGACTGACTAACACAGCAATGTGCACCTGGGACATGCCTGGCCGACATAGAGCCACACTGACCTCCTACATGTAAAATTTCCTCCCACATTGCCCCTCTGTGCAGGCCGGCAGGGTTAATGATTTCTCTCCCATACACAGAGGCTCAGAGAGCTGTGCTGTGGCTTTGCTTAACTGGGATTCCTCAGACAGCTCCTTGCCCCCATATTTGCCATCTGTTTGTGTGGGAGCGACCCCGGCAGGGAGGAAGCCGAATTAGCCTTCTGTCAGTCAGCAGCAGGAGGCGTGTCGTCTGGGAGGAGGCAGAGAGGCTGGGGCAGTAGCTGATTGGAGGAGAGTGCACTTGAAACCAATCCAAGTAGGGCACGTGGAATAAACCACTACTAGAAGATTATAAAGCATTGTGGTAAGAGAGAACGCGGTGCAGAATCGCAGTTGCAATTTGCAGTGTGTAGGTGCCGCAGCAGTCTGCTGCAGCTGTGTTTCAGTAAAGGCTTGGTGTGCACACAAGCTGTTGTCGCATTGTCCGCCCCGACTATTCGCGACCTGTGGTGACCCACCACAACTGGTGACCCTAACAGTTGGCGAGAGACCCCCCAACATGTTTGCTATATGAAACAATGTTTTTCATCTGTCTCTCACCCACCTAAATCACCCAAATCTCATTAATCTTCTTCCCCTTTCCTGATCTTTGCCTAATATTAGGATTATCTGCAATCCTGATGGTCAATACTGACAACCATCGACTGGAGGAAGAACCTAGGATTTCAACATTCAAACTCATGTAAATCAGAATACAGTACCTATCTGGAGGAAGAGAGAGCTTCAGCCCACAGGGAACCATGATGGTGAGGCAAGTCGAGGTGTAGCTGCCCTTCAGCCACCTCTTGCTAGCGAGTTACACCATCCCCACCAGCCACGACTCAGTTTTAGTTTAGCTGTTCCCTTCATGCAACCCTACCTTATTTCTAGTATGATTTTCATTTAAAACACTACTTCCAGTCATTTTGCAGAATCAGGTTGGGCACCAAACTGACATATCACACAAGCAGCAGGAGTGAGAGGATGGTAAATTTCCCCCAAGTCACTGGGGGAAAGCAGCTGCCTGTGGACTGGTGGCAGCGCTGAGGCCAGAGCAGTCATCACAACAGCAGTCAGACAGCAACCTCATAGTCACAGGCTGATTGATGGGCTGATTGATCCCCAGGCTGCTGGTTTATAAAAACATGATTGACTGGATACTGCGGCTGGCAAATGCTGTGCAAGAGATTGCCTCTGACAGAGCTGGATCAATAATCTTTAAATGTTGGACAGTAGTGGAATAACATCTCCAGAGAGGAATTTCTTTCTTACCTTTGTCAGTTAGGCATTGGTTTAGACTTTGAAATATATAGTCTCTCCTAAAAAAGTTACAGTCCTATCTAATTCACATCCTTTCCCTATTTGTATTCTCTGGAAGCTGACATGTCGTGTTCTTTGCAAACCCTGCTCGTGTGGAAGGGGCTTCATCTTTGTAGTAACTTTCTTTACCTGCCCATATCTCCCCTATTTTCCCCAGCAAGGCTGCTGAGAAGCAGTCGAAGCATTCCGGCAGAATGTCTATCCCAGACTCAATCAGTGTATTCTCTGGATTAGTTTCCATCCCTCTGTAAAGCTACCCCTGCATGGCTCCCGGAGGTGAACCG
>NW_010395389.1:14127-19588 GCF_000710305.1 Buceros rhinoceros silvestris | reverse complement strand
CTGTGCCTTCAGGGCCTTTCCAAAAGACTGAAAGAAGGCTCTATAATTTTTTTCCGGGTCTTTGTGCTTCACATTCTCTCCTTATTCTCCAAATTCCCATCTAACATTTCCCCTGCTGCAGCCTGTGCTCCTACTGGCTGCTCTAGGCTCGGACGCTCATTTTCTGAAGGATCTCTTCGCCTTGAATAACCTCTCATGCCTTGTATCCTAGGCAGGGGGGTGTTTCCTTGCCTTCATCTGAATACTGCTGTCTGCTGTGTTAGTGTTATTAATAAAAGAACCAAAGAAAAAGCTCTCCTTGATATTTATCCAAAACTGTTTCTCTCCACAATGCCCTCTATCTTCCTTCCCCATTTCACTCCTCCACCGTTTCTTCCTTACCCTGCTCCCCTCCACACTTTGCTTTTCTGCTTTCCTGACTTTCTTCATCCCTCCCCTTGTACTGCCTCCTTCCTTCCCTGCCTCCCTTCTTCCCTCCCTCTCCTTGGCTCAGCATTCAAAATCCCTGCCCATAGCGACGACATGAAAACACAACAACACCATGCTCCAGCCTGAGGAGGCCAGAAGACAGGATTCCTTCCAAGAAAACTCAGAAACCAGGGAAAAGAGGGAACGCAAACAGTAAGATCAGAAAGAAGTCTGAAGAGATCAAGTATATTTCAAGAGGGAGCAATGAGCTGGTGTCTCAGGGAAACGTGGTGGGTCTGAGACAGATACAATCACAGGTCCAACCCAAACACAGCAGGACAAGTTCTGCTCTCTGGGGGAAGGAGCTGGGTCCGGAAGCCCAGCTCCCACAGAAAGAGCCCCAAGTGCAGTTATTCAAAGGATGAGATAACCGTACAGATGAAGGAGAATGCAGGAACGTGCTCTAGGGAGCAGATGGGCCAATGCCCTGGGCCAAAACTAGGAGAAAACCCTGCAGCAGAGGGATAAGAGGTGATTTCCTCAAGGACGGTGAGGAATTTTCCGTGCCAGAAGGAGACTGTGGGCCCAGGCCTGAAGGGTTAATACCCCACAAGGGAGCCTTGGGGAATCCACTGTAAATAGGTGTGGTTTTCTCTGCAGCTCCCAAAAGGCATTTTCTCTCTGTACCAGTCTGGACAGGTGAGAAATCGGAAGAAGTTGGAGCCTGTGCTTCCCACTAACACAAAGCAGGGTTGTTACTACAGATCTTGATGTTTGTTTGCACACTCCATCCTGGCTGCTTAAGTCCGTAGTACCTGCTGCCAGGAATCTCTGGCAGTCAGCGTGGTGGTCCCCCACATACAAGCACCTGCCTGTTAACAGAAAGCCACAGATTAAAGGCGTAGCACGAGGAACCTCAGTCAGTTAGTCAGTGATAAACTCAGTGATAAGCAAAAGACCCCGATACAGTATGTGCAGGAAAGGCAACTTTCTTCTCCTCCCATAGCTCATGGGCCTGCACCCCTACCCCAGTACAGCGCTTGGCCCTCCTTCCTTGTCCCATCGCTCATGATCACACCCCCTACAGTTCTGCCTTGCCCTCCCCATGCCGTATCTCCACACTTAACTACAGGAATTTTGTTTCTTTTCACAAGCCAACCTCCTCACTTGCCCTGGCTCTCCAGCCTGCTTGCTACTAGGCAAAGATAATCAGGAACCAAAGTTTTCAGTTACCTCTGCTCCATTTTCCATTTTTAATTCAGAACATTTGAACCTTAAGGCTAAATTTCCCTTCTTCAGACAAAGTTTAAACATAGCTGGTTCCCAGAAAGGTAGAACTGAAAGAGACACTAGATCACTAAATCCAGCCACAAGTTTTAAACAGCCTCACTTAAGTAATTCCCTTCATAAACTAATCAAGTTCAATCAAGAAACCAATCAGGGTTTTGCTCTCCCTTTCCACTAGAAAGCTGCTCAAGAATCCTACTGCTAGGAAAGGAAGAAATATTCTGTTAATCTGCAGCCTAAATTTACTCAATCTCATTTAATCTGACATTGACAGACAGCACCCAAACAGCAAAGTGTTGGGTAGGACATAAGCCTCAGGACAGAATTCAAACAAATCAGATTAAACCACAAAGAATAACGCTGAGGAATGAAAGCAGACTGTTTGCAAAGCAATTTATCTCAGGCTTAGAATGCTGATTCCTCCAGCCATTTCCAATCCCAAAGGTCCCTCAGCCCTGTAGAGTCCCTACATCTCTTTGATTTCCAAAGTGCATATTAGAGCCATGACCCCACCATATCCCAGCTCTTCTGAAAACTGCTTCCAGGGAAAGCCGCTTGCATGAAGACCTAGCCCCCACTCAGTTCCCAGAGTCCCACCTAGCACAGCTGCTACCAACCTGCAGCAGAGCTTCCGCCCAGGAAAGCCACAGGAAAGGAGAATACCAGCGTCTGCAGAGAGTACAAGGTGTATATTGTTGGAAGTTCAACATATAAAACAGGAAAATCAGTTTGCAGAAGGCTTAAGGAGAGATACTACAAAGCCCTGGGAAACAAAAACTGCAGACGTTGAACCCTCCTTGTGCCCACCACTCACAGACACCACTGCAGTCAGCGAGAAGTTGTCTATTTTAGGTTTTTAGTCAAGTTCCATTTGCAAGAAGCCAAAATGGTGATGCTAGACACAAAGGCGTGCCATATCCCAGCAAACGTGGCTCCCCAGCTTACAGCGGTAGAGTAGCAGGGCCACAGATACTTGCACTGAATCATGGATTCCTGTCATCCAGCTGTGGACAAAGGTAATGGGAAATACAACAGAAGCGATGGGGGAAACCATCTGCTCCTCTTGCTTGATTGTGCTGTGAAAATGTAAGCTCTGTTTAGGGATAAATCAGCACTTATTTCCAAGGCAACAAACTGCAGTATCATAAACAACAAAGGGCCAGGAGCTGCCTGCAGGTTGGAAGCTGAGAGGGAGAACAGAGCTGCAGGCAGACCTAGTGAAGATGAGGCAGGACTCCGAGCTCTTACCCGGGGTGCTGGTTTTGCCAGTGTCACTACCTGAGACTTCTTCCTTGCTCCTCCAAAGTACAAGGCACCCTTGTGGGAGGGCAGCCACCAGCGACCCTGTAGTCTAGCTGGGTGTTGTCACTGCCACAGACGGGCTAAGTTGCTTTCCAGCCTTGCGGATGTATTTATCCACAACCTGACTGAAGGAACAGCTGTAAAAAACACAGATGCAGAGAGTCCTTTTGGTGCCCAGTGCCTGGAGCTGCAAGTGGTTGTGGCCAAATCATGGCAGATAAGTTGCTGAGACTAAACCCAACTTTCAAGTGTGTGAGAAGTGCTCAGAGCCAAGCAGGGGATCATAAAGATGGCTCCGACATGAAGAAGACAGACCAAACAAGTACAGGCTAAGGCCCGGAGAGGCATCAGGTAAGCATAAGCAGAACACAATGTATTGGCATGACTTGCAGTAGAATTGTCCTCCCTCCGCTGTGGTGGAGCATAGCTCCCGGGCTGGCATAGAAGACAGTGCAGCTGCACCTTGGGGAGGCTTGAGGTGGATAAAAGCTGGAGGAATAAAACTGCAGCAGAAAGAGAAGCTTTCTTCAGGGAAGGAATGAGGCTGAGCAGGAGGAACAGGAGTGATAGGCATAAATGACAATCATCTGGGTAAACCACTGCGTTCTAAAGAGATAATCATCTCTAAAGAGATGATCACAACCAGTTCAAGAGAAAAAGATAAAAAGGAAAAGAACTGGGCTGTTTACTGGAATAGAGTGTGTTCTTTGTGGGACAGCTCTACCAGCTAAGCACATATAAGTTCAATTCATGCAGCTAAAATGTAGGGTGCAATGAAGAGAAGGAACGTTAGTAGGTCAAGAAAGGGAAGCAGTATCAAGAAGAGGAAATAGGAGCGGGACTACAATAACCGACAGGAGAATCTATAATCACACGAGATATAAGCTGCAGTGATTTTGACAGCTTAGATGTCTGTTTAAAATGCAGACTTGGAATTCAAAAGACCTGAGTAAATTGGCATCTGTACATCCAGCTCCAGAATGGGGATACCTTAAATGCCAGAGAGCTCGTGGACTGGTGCGCGTCTCTCCTACAGCACCACTGCCGTTCCTGAGATGCTCACCCACTGGCCTCCTAGCACTCCTAGAACTCTCGACCCTGACAAAAAGCACAGGCGTGCCCACAGCAGACCCAGTAGGAGTTCTGTTACCACACCGGAGAGGGCAGACCACAGAGATGAGCAAAGCCACTCTGGGCAGAGGGCAGGAGGAGAAGGAACAGTGGGATGGGGAAGCTGCCCTGGAAGGGTGCTGAGGACCTGTAGGTGAGAAGAGGGTCATATGTACAAATGGACATAGGAGGAATCCCAGGAAGTGTCAGAGAGAAATGTAGAAGGGTAAGGGACAGGGTTACCAGAGGCGACCTGCTGAGACCTGAGAAGAAACCCGAGAAGCTGGAGGATGAGAGAGGAAAGTGCAGGGCTTGCGACTGCCCGCAGAAAAGGGAAGACAGCTGGCCAGGGAGGAGGTGCAGTGGCTCACAGGCAACTTTATTGAAGGCTCCTTACTGAAGGCTCCTCTGAAGAAGTCATTAGTAGCAGTGTCTCCGAGTGAGAAGAGTTAGTGAGTCACATGAGGGATCCTATGACAAAATCAGGATGGGGCAAGCAAAAGATTCCATCGCGCACGTTTTCAGCGGGGCAAACTACAATTCCTTGATGAGTTTGACAGTGTATCAAGGGGCAGGGGAGAGAAGCACATGCCAACCCTTGAGACGCTTCAGTGATCTGCATGCTCTGGAGTTCACAGGCTGCCAGTAGGGCCTGTGTGAGCCAGCACCATTGTACAAGCTGGACTGGACTTTCCAGGAACTGAGGAAAACCACAAACCGCCTTTGTAACATGGATGAAGAATACGTGGTGCGGACAAATGCCTTGGCTCATCCCAACTGATTGTCATCAATCAGTTCCCCCAAAGCCTGAGGCAGATACATCCCGTGTGAGACTGGATTCTCTGCTGCCACCAATACACGGGAATCATGAAACCGACTTTAGCCCATAGCAGCAAGGATTCACTGGCCCCTTAGGGGTTTTCCCCCTGAGAAACGTAGTACCTCTATTTCCGAGCAGGAAAGGTTTCTGCCCATCTTTTCCCTGCTCAATTCTTCCATACAAAAATCTTCGTCTGTACACTCTGTGATTCCATCAGGACTTCCTGTTAACAGACGCTGCAAAATAGGAAGTCTTCCTTTTGTGCACAGTCAGCCCTCTGTCACTGCTGGTTGGATTCGCGTTCCAGCAGTTCCGAGGAAATCCAGCCTAGCATGTGGCTACATGCTGCACAGTCAGATAACACAGCACGCAGAGCCAACACACAGCTCGCCCTCGCCTGTATGAGGGGTTCATTTCACCAAGAAAACACTTCCGATGCTTAAACAAAAAGCAGTCGTCTTCTTCTTCTTCTTTTTGGCTTTTTTTGTTGTTGTTGTTAAGGAGTTCAGGAAAGGGGGGGGCGGGGGGGGTGGC
>NW_010395389.1:0-14033 GCF_000710305.1 Buceros rhinoceros silvestris | reverse complement strand
GCAGAAAAAGCTGCTCTTCGTTTTGCCCCTGCTGGAGCCGTGAAGGGAGCTCAGCAGAGCGGACAGTGCAGTCACTGTGGCATCGCAGCAGTGAGGGAGCTGAACCAGAAGCTGTGAGGCGAAGGTCCCTGTTTAACAGTTTTCTGTTTGTTTACCAAAAAAATATTGTTCCATCATAAAAATTCCCAAAATAGTTCACATCTTGACAGACTGACTGGCAGCTGCCCAACTCTGCAGGATTCTGCTAAATGAAAGGAAACAAAAAGAGCTAAACTGGTGCCCATGGCCCAGCGCCTGCAGCCGGGGAATCTGCACTGTCTCGGGGCTCAGCTGCTCCAGTACCTGCCCGGTAGGGTCGAGTCCTCTGGTCAAGGGGCCAGGCTCACTGATGGCAACAGCTCTTCTACGGGTGCCAGGCAGTCTGAGGAGGAAGGCAGTGCTCACCTTGCAATGAATGACTAGCTTCTGCTTTATTTTTTTACCAAGGGGTTTTTTTTTCCCCTCCACCCAGCTCTGTAAGGCTTTACTTTAGCAAGACAGGCTGCCCCACACTAATGGCTGTATCTCTCCGAGGTTTTCAATTCCTAAAAGCTGTCAAAGGCTTCTTTGGGGAAATTTTTGCTACAGGCATTGTTCTGGACCAGTGCAACTTCCAGCCAGCTATGTATTGCTTGTTGCTGAGAAGATCTTAAGATGACAACCTACTGTTGCTGCAGATTGTGGTGATCTTATTATACATAAATTAAAAGTGTCAAACAGCACATGGCAGCCAAGTCAAAGAGAGTCTTCCTCGCTAGGAAGAACAAAAGGCCACTGTGAAGTACTCTCCTGCCGCAGTGACCAAAGGACTTACAGCACAGAGAAGCAGCAAACCCAGATCAGGTCATGCGGAATTAGCAGCCTCTGTGGAAAGAACCTACGCTCACCAAATCCCAGATGTCTGCCCAGCTGTGGAGTTAACTTCTCCACGGCTTTCGTGGTGCCCAGGGCAGGTCTGCTTTAGGAAGGAACAGTGGGAAATTCGCACTCCGGACCATTCCTAGCACTGGGCTCATGGGACCCTTCCGTCCTTCCTGGCCTCCAAATCAGGCCAGGCTCTAGCGAAGGAGTTGGGTGAGAGAGGCAGGATGACCATTCTCCCAGGGCTTGCCCCCATTAGCGGTCTGCCAAGCCAGGCTGGCTAGTGCTGTAGGAAGGGTCAGGGTGTGCAGGGCCATGTTGGCTGGGGTGGTTCCTCTTCCTGTGGTAAGATCAGTTTGGCCTCCTCCTGCAGGACATTTCTGAGCGATGTCACGCCAGCGCAGCAGCCAGACGTGGGAGCCGTTTCAGCCCAGGTCAGCTCAGGACTGCCTGTGTTGCTTGGTTTAGGTACCACTGTCACAAAAAAGAGGTGGAGCTGGTGGGAATGGGACAGCTGGTCAGCTCTCAGCCAGGCATCCACAAGCCAGACAAAAGCGACAGGTGACATTGCTAATGGGTTTCACGTGACTCTGACGTTCCTTTCATACTCCTCATGGTGTGCATGCTGCCAGCTGGGGCTCCTGTCATCTACCTGTAGCACCTGGGAGAAAAGCTGACCACCAGTTTTCCACTAGAGGTATAATGCCAGGGCAGACTGGCTTTGTCCCACTCTTCTTGGCACTTGTTCTTCCGGTATATGATCCATTTCCACGTACTGAGCTTGCTGAGCTATGTGGGCTCTTACGATAGAAAATGGTCCCAGGGGCACTGGGTATCACTTCTGTCATTTCAGTCTGAAGGACATAGGGAACTGAACCCTTCGCAGGAGAAAGAGGAGGAAAAAAGTCTTTAGCTGAGCAAGCGTCCTGGAGGAAGGGGAGGCACATCAGGGCAATCTGAAAGCATCCTTGGAACCCCCTAAAAGCAACACACAGTTTGAAGCCATCACACATGTGCCAGACACATGTGCCAGACTGTGCTGGGTTGAGCCTGGGGGAACAAGGAGCCTCCATGAGCTTTCAGATGGATCTCCAAGCAAGCATGCTGTGCCTCCCCCTGCCCAGGCAGCCTACCCCATCCAAGCCAGCACCCAGTGTTTTGCCCTCTGTCCTCAGCTCCCCCATGCTATGCCCAGAAGTTTAACAAGTTCCTGGTAGGAGCACGCAGGGAGTCAGGTTATTTGGTCAAGGCAGCAGGACTGGGCGAGAGGAAGCGTCTCTGAAATGATGCAGCATCTTTCGGGATCACTGCAGACAATTGTCTTGCTGATCTGGCTGTTGAAGTGTTTAATTCTTATGGTTTATTTTCTCTTTGTGGTTGCTTCCCTGCAGACATAGAGGCCTCCTTGTGCAGATGTGGCTGTACTTTGACAAACCTGCCCTATGATAAAAAGTGATCAGCCACAGCCCCTTTCTTGTCTCTCTTCCCCACGTTTGTCTGTGTCTCATATTCACGTGGTCAAGTGCCCACTGGTCTGAGGTGTGGCTGCTGTAAGGCTGGGCTGGACACTCCTCTCCTTCATCACTCACAAAGCTTGTAGGGGGACAGAGGTAGACCCCTGCAGAGAGCATTCAGCCCCTCTCAGCCAGGACCCTGTAAGGGTCTGCCACCTCCCTCCTGCCCCTGCTGTGCTCCCAGGCCCTAAGTCACCCATTCCCTCTTCCACTGGTGGGGCTGATGATTCACGGGACTGGTGCAGTTTTCCCAGCGCCCTCTCAGTCACATTTTCCATCTTATCGTATGACTACTACTTAGGAGACAATCATCACAGATGAAGTGGGCAAAGGCACAAGCAAAGGGTCTTCCCCTCTCACATTTTAACCCTCCAGGACTGGTACCACCACCAATGCTAAACAAAACCAAGGCTTCAAGTTTGCAAAACCAAAATGCTGCCATCTTGCTCCAGGTTTACTAAATCAAATCAAGGACTTAATCACCAAAATCAAAAGTCCCAACACACTAAAGAGCCCTGGCCTTAACCCCATCTTTTTGAGTGGTGCATAAATAGGAGATTGTTATTAGTCTCTTTCCAAGAAATTAGCTGCGGAGAATCTGAGGGCCTGACCCTGTAATTTGGGTGTCCAGGGCTCTCTGAGGTCGATAGACCCAGTTGCTCCTCTCATCTACAGCTCTGCTTGCTCTCTAGGTAGGGCTCCCTTTGGCCAGGATATTTAGGGTCTGCGAGATGCATCTCAGAGATGTGATGAGATGACTGAATGTGATTGCTCACTCCAAACCCCACTCCAGCCCTTGGCTCCTATCACAGAACAGCCCTCATCCAAGACACACATTTGCTTTTCTCTGTTCTTTGCTTGGAGATCCTTTCATTTCAAACAGCATGGGAGTGAAATACAGCTGTGGGGGTGTCTGGGATTCCACTGCCAGCCAATAGCACAAACTGATCACTGCTGTACCAGACTCATCCATCTCCTTCAAATGAAAAACCTCAGAGAAGGGGCCCAGGAGATTTGAGCTTACCTCTGCTCCTAAGTATTGAGTGAAGAAAAGCCTAAATATAGGCTTTATGGTTCAAGGATACCAGCAGAACTCGCAGGCATGCCCTGCCAGCATCAGAATCCCCCCAAGTCCCACTCCGCTCATCCCCTGATTTGTGCATTTGGTTGTTTTCAAAGAACATTAGCTCTTTATCAAGACTCACTTTACATTATTTGTTATCATTACATGGCAAGTAGTAAGATCTGTTCTTACTCGTTGCTGCTCCCACCTTGCCAAACATGGGACTCCCACCCCTTCCCTGGGGAGACACAGCTCACTTCTAGGAAGTACTCTCCTAATGCTTGGTCTAAATTTCCTCCTTTGTTGACACAATCCCCATCTCCTCACAGATGTTTGGAGACAATAATGCTTCCCCTACCTTAGTCATCTTTTGGCTAGGCTGGTTAGCACTATGTTCAATCTACCTCCCCAGTCTGTCAAGACTTCCAATACCCCCAGCTGTGATCTTTGCAATATTTGGTGAACTGTTCAGAGAAAAACTCTCACTCCCCTCCCCTGAAACGAAAATCACACTTGACCTTTCCTGCAGCCGTAACACAACACAGACCCCCCTGCCTGACTTGCTCTCCATTGCTGTCTTTGGAATGCACTCCAAAAATAAGTAAAAGTTATTGGAAAGTCAATTCTGTCTCTTATTTTTCTGTTTCCGTAAGGGTAGGACCATGCTTGCTACCAAGCTGATGCTCACAAGCATAAACAAATTAGCACAGTCCTTTTTCAGCCGGTCTGCAAACAAACAGTCTGTCCATGCTGGAATGGGTGACTCCAGGATACGATATTTTATGAAAGCCATAGGGAAGTGTTGTTACCTGCCTTGTCTTTTCCTCGAATTGCCTCTTTCGTGAGCAGAGGGGTGAGAGCTCCACACTGATCTCATCCATCACAGATGGCTTCTCGAAGGAAGACCTGAGCACTGGGGAAGCAGAAAAGCAAGACTCTGTGAACTGGCAATGAGCAACTGGCTAAAAGAGAAAGGTCCCCCCGTCAAAGCAGCTGAACAGGCCCTGCGTTCACCTGTCCTCGGTACAATACACCAGCCCTGTCAGTTCTTGCTGCATAAGCTCTAGGGGGAAACACTTCATACACATCCACATTTTGGGTTGAGAAAAACCACAAAAATAATTGTCTAGCTCGTGCAATCGCTGATCATTCTTCACGCTCCTTGTGCTGTGTGAGGTATTGCTCACTTAAACCACATTAACTGGTTCCAGCTTCGGACCTCTCCTTCCCACCCTCCCAAGGGTCCTGTGACAGTGGGTGGGTCAAGTTTAAAAAGCAGAGCTGAGAGCAACTAAGCAATCTCTGCATGGTCTTGCTCCCTACTTCCAGAAAAGAGATGCTTTCTTAAACAAAGGGACTGCGCTGTGTTGGCCACAGCCACAACGAACGGAGAAGGTCTTGCAGTCAAGGAGGCCTCCAGTGCAGGGCTTGGAAGGGGCTCAGATGGGGCTGGCAGCCACGCCAGGGAGCTGCGAGAGCAAGCAGCCACAAAGGAAAAGTAGTATAGGAGTATAGGAGCTGCTGCAGAACTTAATCTCTTTTTCACATGCTCCGTGGCAGCACTGAAAGCACCGTTGTTTGTTTATCTATCCCGCAAGCGGATTAAGTAAAACCGCAGGATAGTGTGCAGAGTTCAATGTCCTCGGACAGAGCTTGTGCAGAAGCGCCACTGCTGTCAGACTCCCTGCCATCAGCACTCTTCACTACATGTGGCAGAGAGATGGCAACAGCGAGGAGAAGGAAAAAGAGAAAGAACTGACCATTTTGAGGCATGGTGGTGAATGAAAGCCATTTCTAAGCAGAGCGGCGGGGATTGGAAGAGGGAGCATTAATTCCTCTCTTTTACAGATTTGGAAAGGACTTGTGAACATTTCCTTTCCTGCACTCTGCCATTAACAGTTCTGCAGGGTGATATCATCGGGGCCTTTTCCAAACTCAGACCGTCTCAGACATTACAACACAGATTTTGGCTGCCTGTATGTATCACCAGCTACACCCACTCGAGCCCCCTTCCTGCAACACCCCCAGAGGAATCAGTGAACCTCCCACTGCCAGATTCACCAGAGCTCTGCTCAGCATCTCAGCTGTCAAAAGCCCCCAAGAACTCATCCCTGGACACTGTACCTACACCTACTCAACTGCTCTTGCAAGCAGCTCAGCTAAAAATAGACACTTATTGCTCCAAAGAGTCTAACACTCCAAGCCCCACTGTCACAAGAGCAACCAGTTCAAGATACCAGGCCAGATACCATCACAAGATGCTGATGGAAGTGGAAGAACATCTCCAAACAGGACACGGTCAATGCAAAGGTCTGTTTCCTTTGTGCTGCAGAGGACATACTCAGGAAATCAACAGCCCTCCATTGAAAACCTGCTCCTGATGAAGCCACTTGCAAGCCAAAGGAAGGAGACCTGCCCTCCCTTCTCCCCAGCAGCTATGTGCTCACATTTTGCATTCCAGCAAGTTCACCTCTGTTGCACAGATCTTGCTAGCCCCTGCAGGGGAGAGTTGCAGCTCTCTTCTACATACGGTGGGAGCTCACATCCAACTACCTTTGCATCAGTGTGCATCAGTAACGTCTCCACTGACATTAATGAAATTACTCCTGAGTGCCAAGTGAGAGCAGAACCAGGGTATGCCAACATGCTGGAGAGTTGCAACCACAGAGCAGCCTACCAGCAAAACAGACAAAAACAGTGTGTCAGGCAGGAGGTTTTAGTTTCAATTTGTCCAAGAACCACACAAAAGCAGCACTTATTTTAAAAATGCCTGAGCTGGGTTCCTCCGAATAGTGGTAGTTTCGTTTAGTGCTCACCCAAAGTGGTGTGTTAGCAACACACTCAGGCCTTCTTCTGTAAAGAGAAAAGCACAAAGGCAGAACAAAAACAAACAAAGCGAATTCCTGGACTGTTCCACTGGCCAGCCCAGATGTCAGATTTGCTGTTGATGATGCAGATGATTTGTCCTGCTTCCCCACCTGCGGTCATGTCCAGGAACCCCTGGAGATGCAGACAGCATGTGCTCGAAGTGTGAGATGGTCCCTCAACGCATTTGCACGACAGCCCGGCAGCTCTTCTCTGCAGATGTGCTCTGTCAGTATAAAATGTCCCAGGGCTATCGGTCTGCTCCTGGCAGCCTCATCCACTCTCCCTTACGCTTAATGATCACAGAACTGCAAGGCTTTCTTCTGTTTACTGTAAGGAGATGTTGCCTAGATCCTTTTTGGATGGAAATTCTCTGCTGCTTTGCTCTCTAGCAACCTTGGTAAAGGTTCCCCAGAGCTTTTTACAGCCCTCTGGACAGTTTAGTTGCTCCGAAACAGGACTGGTTTGGTTCAAAGCCAGTATTTGATCTAATGAATCAGCTACATTCCTGCGAGGATATTGCCCTCAGTATGACCACTCAGTCTGTTTAGCAAGCAGCCCATGGATGAGAAAGAAAAGTACATGCCAGCAGTTACTGGGTTCACCAAAGCAAACTAACCACAAAGGTCCGGAGCTGGAAGCCTTTAGTCAGGAGTAGATCTGCTCCTAAGGCTCTGCTCTGCCATCGCTCTGGCAGCTTTCTGCTGCTATTGTTTCCCCTCTTTCTCTTCAAAGATTTATTTTGGCACTGCCAGGGACACTGCAAGGACCTTTCCTTCCTTTCTCAAGCACTTTCTCTTCTCTGTTTCCCATCCTCTGTGCAGAAGAAAGCCCATTTACCTGCAGGGATTAATTCCTTGAGTCCCTTACAACTCAGAAAAGATTTCCTGTTACTGCTGGGTTTGTCCCTCTCTGATTCAACACGCACCCTGCATCACATAAAACAGCTTCAAGAACTTCCCTTTGGGAACAGGGGTTAAAGTCTACCCTTAGTCCTCACAGCAGACACACAGAGAAGGACATACACAGAAGGGCAGGGGTAAGGGAAAGTACATGACACCAGCATACAGCACTGGCAAAGGCATCACTTCCCTGCTTTAAAAGGGGTGTTGACCACTGCGGGACAGAGGGGGAGGAGATTCTCCAATGGCTGAGACCTGCACTATTTGCTTCACAGTAAGCTCAGCCTGTTTAGCCTCTCAAACAGCAGAAAGTGCCTCTATCCCACTGTAATCCCAGGGAGTAAACATGGGGCACACAAAAAGTCTTTAATCTCCTGAAGAAAGGAAGAAGAGTAACACAGTCAGATGCCATAACCAGGCAATTTCTGATTGATTAGAAATAAAACCCTGATTTGTAGAGCATGGCTGATCAACCTGTGGACATGGCACGTTCCCTGTCTCCATCCGATTCTGTACTGAGGCTGGTGCCTTCCCAAAAGCACTGCTGGAAAGCACAGGCTGCACTGGGTGTGGGACAGGGCTATCCACATGAAATGAAGGGGCCAGTCTTATACAAGAGGTGAGGTTGGATGGTTGCCTGTCAAACTTGGGGAGCCTGTGAATTACCAGAGCTCTTGTTTTGCCTGTGGCATTTCTGTAAACCTGCCACAGTTTCTTGGTGCTGGTTCAGTGCTGGCACGTGTCCCGGACGCACACCTTCTCCCAAGCTGTTCATTGTTCCAGGTCTGCTAGAGACGGAACTTGCTCACCCGCCTCTGGCAAGAAAGCTTCAGCTTTCCTTGTATAACCCTGCAGAAGCAGGGGCATGGCAGCCCAAGGGGGCTGGTTGCACCCTTAAGCCACAGACAAGAGGCCATACTCTCCCGATTCAAACAGAGAGGAGGGTGGATGGTCAAGCTGCCCTACAGGCATCTTGCTGCGGAAGGACACGGCGAGGAGGTGCGCTGTGTGCATCGATCATGAAAGGCCTTGTTGCCTTTCCAGCTTGCCAGAGACACAGACCACACACAATCCAGCAAACGACCCCAGATGAGAAGCGCTGCAGAGCGGCACAGAGAAAGGAGGCACCCCCACAGCAGGCAGTTAACCACGAGGACCCACTGGCATCGGTGTGGCAGGAAATCGCCTTGCAAAACAGAGCTACAGCCCTTCCAAAGCAGCGCAGGAAGATAATCCATGAGGCAAAAGCTATGGTTCCTGCTTCGGTATGAACTTGTTTATGCAAAACCCCCCCCTGGAAGTCTATGGGCCCACGAACTTCCTGCATAAGCAGTATTCAAGGAAAACCTCACCTGCCATGTAGCAGCACCCTAGTCTTTGTTGTCCCATACACCTGAGGCAAGGGGACAACATACACAGAGCAGGCAATAAGGACTTACCAAGAAAAGAAGCTGTGCTACATTGGAAACTTGCCAAGAGCTGGCAGGCTGCACCTGAATCCCCCCTAAAGTCCCTCAGGAAGGAGGCACCATTTTCTAGTTTCAAACTTGATTAAAGAGGAGCTTAGGATGCAGCCAACAAGTGAGTCTTACTCTCAGTTTATGTGAGGTGTACCTAATCTTCACTCAGGAGCAGAGACTGTCAAGTTTTCTTTCCAGACTTAACAAGCACAAGGCAGCCTGGATAAGGATCTTGGAAAAGAAGAGAACAGTTGGTGAGCCAGTTTCCACACTGGTGTCCTTTGGTTTTTCGTGTCTCTCCCACATTACATTTATACTCGCTTTCTCTTCCCATCCCCTGCTCTGGATAGTCCTGATGAATGTGCGTGCTGGCTGTGAATGCGCGCACCCTGTGTGTACGGGTCACGGTGGCCAGAGCAGGGTCCCTGCCAGCTGCTCTCTCCATACCTCTCCCATGGCCGGTGCTGCACCAAGTGCGATTCACCTACAGAGCATCACAAAACCTGTAGATGTGTGGCAATCTTGGCAATTTCTACTTTTCTCTCAAATTTGGTTGAAACTATGCAGCACGTTCAAAAGCTGTCTAAAGGGCCCGCTGGTAAACAGCGTGATTACATAAGCGTTGTCACCTTAGGAAACGGGCCAGAAGCAGCTGAGAGGCCCATGTACTACGTACCCACCCCACGTGGCATCTTGCTGCAGAGGGACGTGGCGAGGAGGTGCCCTGCGTGCACGGATCGTGAACGGCTTTGTGGCCTTTGCAGCTTGCCTACACAGGGTAACTTCAGCGAGAAGTAAACTGCTCGTAAAGCAGCAACCCCAGCTTTGTCTCGCTTTGTTGACAGTGGCTGTCAGTCCTCACTGAGGTGACCCATGACTTGACACTGTTTTCTGTGCTCCCCTTCTGCCTCCAGCCAGCGCACCCGGTATCTTTGGCTCTCAGCCAGGGCACGGGTTTAGTGTGTCTCACTTGTTTATAGCAGGGCTGGGGGATGTTTAAACACGGGTGGTGATGAGAATCTCTGGAATTCCACAGCAGACATAACTGCAACTACCATCCTTCCTGCAGCCGACAAGCCTCACACAGTGCAGAGCACAGAAAACGCTTTATCTAAAGACAAATCCATTGACCAGCTACTTCTGGAAATGAAGGCGCTTTCCGGGATCACACTAATTGCAAAACAAATTTTAAAAGGCAGGAGTCCAAAGCAACAGGAAAAACAGTGCATGCAGCTGCATTCTGAGTTGCCATACGCAGCTGCCATCACCGCCTGCACTAAGAAACACTCCGATAGGAGAGGAAGGAGGGCACTGGCCCACCCTCTGTGGCAAAAGCCTTCTGAAAAAACACGGCCATGCCAAACCACGGAGGCTGTGCAGTGATTGTGGCAGACTACAACTCCAGCTTTAAAAGTTCTCCCGTCATTCATTTAGGAAGATTATTACTAAAACTGAAAGAATTTGTTTAGATCCATGCTGTGTTTCACTGCAAAAGTTTCTTTTCTTTCAGCACTTCGTTCAGCTTGGACAACACCACCAAGCTAATTAGTTTCACATCCATCCATACTTTCGAGCCCTTCTCTGTTGCAGTATTTCATGGCTGCAATATCAAGGTTGCAAGCATGATGAGCAAAGGCAGGTTTGGGTTTTTCTGAGTTAGTCTTCATTTGATCTTTATTTTTGATCAAGTGATTCCACCAAGTTTGCTACTAGCTAAGGGTTACACTGGAGTGCTACAGCTGACCTGATCGTGTTTCCGTTCAAAATAAATTTACAACCGATGCCTAGCTTAGGAGACTGAAAAGCTTACTAGCAGAAAAGCTCTTGCAATCAAAGGAAGAGGAATCAACTCTGATATGCTACAAAATTATTTTTTAATGCCTTAATACTCGAAGACTAGTGGTATTCTTGATGCTTGGAAGGGGACCAAATGCCAGACCCACTACTACCACTCGTATCTATGTTTTAAGTTCAAGATAACAAACATACCCAGGGTCTCTGAAGGACTGTCTCTTAACGATCCTTTTCAAAAAAGCATTTCAGCTCCTTACAGGACACTCTCAAATGCAGGACTTTGGGGAAAAGTTTTAGAGAAACAATGCACTGGAGTGCCTGGAGCTGCTTTTTGCACGGGCAGCTCTGTCTCAAAGTGCAGCTAAGCGCTGGTTCAGTGCTGGAATGCTTATTTTCTAGGGATGTAGCACCAAGCGCAGGAGGCCCAGGTCTGCTCCTGGCCACAGATGCCTCACACAGCACCACTTAGGGAAAGACAGGACCCGAAAGGCAGAAGGAGTTGGGCAGCAGCATGCTCTAACTCTGTGTCCCAGTTTAGGGGGTCGAAAAACTCTTTCCTGTTTGGATGGTTTGTTTTAAATCGAGCAATCGCGATGTGTTCTCCCATTCACGATCACACATCTCACTGGCTGTGAAAACTTTGGCTGGCGTTCTGTCCCTTCGAAAGCCACGGGGCCACCAGGCCTTGCGGGTCTTGCATTTCCAAGGCTTGGCTCCGTGGGCACTTTCGGCCCCTGGGGGTACTTCTGGGTTCTGTATCTCCTGATCGGCTTCAGACCTGCCTCGCCTCTTCACGGACTGGCAGTGGGCTTTGTTCTGGCTTCTTCTCTCTCTCAGAGCTTTTGCTTTCTCGGCGTGCTGGCTCCGTCTTTGCCTTTTCTTCCAGTCGGCTCCAGCCCTGGACCCCTGCCGCTGCCCCCTGCCCCGCAAGGAACGGATGCATCTCTGCTGCACCCCTATCACCGCCGCTTTCCTTCGCTGCCGCTTCTCTAATACCCACAACCTAACCAGCTCGGCGCGGATCCTGCTTACACGTGGCACGGCAGCATTTGTTCCCGCCGCCAGCACCGCTGCTCCGCTCCCTCCGCCCGCTGACCACGCGGCCACTCTGAAAACTGCGCGGTACTTTTTTCCCTTTCGCTTTTGTTTCCCCTAACCGCAGGTTAACACTCGCTACCCTCGCTATACCATCCCATATAAATCTGTTAATATTGGGGGTTTGTATATAATAGTTTTTTCTAGTATCAGTAAACTTGGTTTTGTTTCCCAAACTTAATAGGTCTCACAATTCTTTCTTTCTTTCTTTCTTTCTTATCTCTACTTTTAACTCTTTCTCTCCTGGAGCAGGAGGGAGGTTAATTAAAGAAAGGAAAGAACACTTCCCCTGATTGGCGTGCCTCAGCCAACCGGTGGCGCTCTGCCACATGTGGTCCCTGCGCTGGCATCACCGCTGGCAGGAGCACTGGCACCTCCACGTGAGTGCAGAGCCCTGGGGTCACTTTCCAGAGTCCTGGGTACCTCTTGCCAGCGACGATGATTGCTGAGGAACTCCTGGAGCAAAGCTCGGCTCCAGCTACCACATGGCACCCTCAAAGTGCCAAAGGAGATCAGGCTTAGCCCAAATAATTCCACAGGACAATAATGTTCCCAGTTATCTGTTCCTCCCTGAACCCACATCAAGGGGATGTACTCCCCACAGAAGCCAATGTCACATCTTCCCTGCCTTCCTGCAATGACATTGTACAAATTTAATTTTCTCTTTTCTGCCTCCTACATTTTGCCCCATAACAGCTTCCATGTCTCGTCTTTAGACGATGGACAGTCCCGTTACCCACCAACACCAACCTTTTGAAGAATAAAAGCCCCATATCACAAGCAAACAGAGATCCTACATTGCATACATGAAAAATCCAGGAATCCATCAACTGCTGCTCTCACTGCATGTATCACGAGCTGATCCACACACTGCCAACAGCCGCTTGCCTCTACATCCCAGACACCAGAATGCCGGGTGCACTGGTAGCTCTGCTGTTGCTTCACCAGATTGCGCGCTGCCACAGCTCTGGCCGCTAGGCTCAACAGAGTATGGCTGGCAGGTTTTGCCATCTGATGGCACAGCGCCGGGGTGATGGGTTGCATGGGGAGACAAGTCCAGGTAAATTTATGTGGATAAGTCAAAAACAAAGTCTGACTTGAATTTCACAATGGTGAGAATCTGCTGAAGGTCTAAAAAAAAAAAAAAAAGACTCCTGCTGACTTGCCTGAAACCCCCCAAATCTTCCTCCTCTGCTGAAGGCTAAATTAAAGAAGAGCAAGAAACTAGGTTCCCTATAGCACAGAGCAAGAGACAAAATTCCACCCAGAAAAAGTGCAGTATTTTCCACACTGGTGGCTGTCTCATCATGGAAAAACATCTGAGACACCTCATTAGTCACTCCCTGCAGCTTGCCTTCTCCATTTCCCCAAAGCAGCAGAGGCCAAAAATACAATGAGAAAAGAGGAATATCTGTATCTCCTTGAAAATGTGGAAATAACTGGAGCGGCAGTTTAGATGCCAGGCAGAGAATTGTCTTTGCGTATTTTATGGGCCAAACTCTGACCTCTTCTGTGTTATTTTCATCTGTAAATAACTCCTCCAGAGCAGGGCCCAGGTCCACAACTGCAAAAAAGCCCAGAAGTAATTTTCTCAAACAGTTGTCTTGACTAGTTAATCCAAATCCTGCAAATAATGTAAAGGTACCAGTTCCCACTGGAGCTTCTCTCACACGTTTGGAGCTGCTCTGGTAAAGAAGGCCACATATCGAAAGCTAGGCTGGATATGAACACTTAAAGCCTTGCCAAGTGGCCCCATACAGAGGGCTGCAGGTCTTCACTGGCAGGGTCAGAGACCACTGGGAGACGCCAGAAGAATGGAGACAGCGGGACGGCTGGAGGAAGGTGCTGCAGTGCCTTAAATATTTCTTTGCAGCTCTGAGTTGTATTTCATTAAAATGTTGAGAACCAGTAAGGTATAGGACCGATACACCCCTTTTAAATCGGCACATGCAGCATCAATACATACATGAGATACACAAGAGTGAAGCACGGAAAACGGCTCCATACCTTTTCCGAACTCCAATAAAGGGCAAACCCACGATGTCAGAGTCTCCCAAGCTCGCTGGCATTCTGTGGTTATCTGTCATGCACTTATCACCTTAAAACCAAGCAATAAAACTGCCCTTGTCCTTCCGGCTCTGGCGAAGACCGCATGGGAGCGCGCTGCACTGGGGTGGGGGCCCCAGAGCCAGGCAGCCCTATCAGAGCAGTTGGCTGACTGGGGAGGGGGGTGCAAGACCCCGTTTTCCACCCTGGCAGGGAACCCATGCTAGCTGTCCTCGGACGTCCCTCCTTGTGACTGACGTGGGGAGAATGTCCGCAGAGCCCAGCCAGGCTGCAGAGCCCGCTGCAGAGCCGGCCGGAGGCAGCTGCCAGCCCTGGGCTTTTCCCCAGGGACAACGAGTGGCCGCGGGGCGGCCGCCTCCGTCCGTCCAGCCCG
>NW_010395388.1:1477-7911 GCF_000710305.1 Buceros rhinoceros silvestris | reverse complement strand
TGTTTTACCTCGGCCAAACCGGTGACACTCCAGTTGAGTCCACTTGTGATTCTCCAAATTATAGCTGTTAATAGGACCTCCAGACTACCTTCACTGATCGGATGATAATAGCTCAAAATCATGTAGTATATGAAGTGATGTAGAGACACGATAATTGCTGCTGTAAGTTGCCACGTATGATTTAAAATGTCACACTGTAAACTGCAGTGTTTAGTTAACAGAAATCAATTACTTCTTTCTTGATTTAGAAGTGTAAGGACCAGCTGTAATAATTTATTGCAAATTCATTAATATTTGTATATTCTGTCCTAGCTTTTCTATGTGGTTTACCTTCCTATTTTATAAAATACGTGTATGTTTCTAAAATAAATGTTGTTCTGGGATAATGTGTCTGTTACTGAGACATTTGGGCTCATTTTACAGAGGAAATCACAAGCCAAAAACTTAAGCAATACTCACCGCCTGCACTTGGAGCTGCAGATCGTTTTTCTCCTTCAGCAAAGAAACCATTTTCTCCTCCAGCTCCTTCCTTTTTGCCTCAGACTTGGCAAGCTCTTCCTTGGTTTTCTCAAACTCCTCCTTCATGTTGGCCATCTCCTTCTCAGATTCTGCGCTCTTCAGCAAGGGCTTGATCTTAAAGAACAGCTTCATCCAGGGCCAGTGCTTGACGTTCATGAATGCACGAACGTTGTACTGGATGCAGAAGATGGACTCTCTGAAAGTCATTTAAAAATATATTATGTCATATGTTTTAAAATTTATAATGCATATTTAATTGTATATATTGATATGTGTAACATGAGGTTCTATGTATTTTATGGTTACAGTTCTACATATCTGTATGTTTATAAAACATTTATTATACTACATATCATTAAATATATATTTGTTAATGTTTAGAATATTGACTATATAAAGATATATATATCTCTCTGAAGAAAACTCCCTAGTGTGATGCAGACTGTCAACCCGTATGAACAGTTTTGAAGTCCAGGTCACTTTCACGGCCAAAGCAAAGGAACACCTCCAGAAGCTGACTTGGTCCTTTTCGTGGAAGTTATCCAAGGGAAGAGGATACTTGCCATGTGCTAGAAGTGTGTGTTTCTCACCTTTGATTATAGTGGTGACCTAAAATAATTAGCTCAAACTAGGTATCCGGTTTCTAATGTAGCCATTTACTGAATTTAGCAAAGATTTATACAAAGAGCGATATAAGTTAAAAACTATCATTTTTTTCATAAATCAGGTTTTTATACTATTTCATCTACTGCTGGGGTATACTTGCAGGTGCATCCACATTGGTTAACTGAATTAATGAGAAATAAATGAGATTTGGTGAGAAGCAGCTTATATTCGGTTTTGTTCATCTCGTTGGTACCTCATGAGGACTGGCTCAGAGGCCAAATCACTATCTACCTCCTCTCCATCATTTTTTTGAACTCCACTCTCATCAGGAAGCCCCTGCACCTGGCCTGGGTGCGGGTGATGAGCTGAGCCAGCTTCTCATCCCTCATCTCCTCCAGGAGACCCAGCAGCCCAGCTTTGAAGAACACCTGGAGAAAGGGAACGTTGCCACCCATCAGTGTCAGGCAGAGCAAAGCAGAGGCACAGAGTGAGCGAGTCCCGGAGGGTTTGTACCTTGGTGTGGCCAAATTTGTACTGGGTGTGGTCGACATCGATGGACCCAAGGAGCTTCTCAGAAGCCTTCTTGCTATCGATGAACTGTCCCTCTGGGATAGCGCTGGCATTAAGCACCTTGTACCTGTGGGAGGAAGTAGAATATGAAGAAGGTCAGATTCCTGAAAGCTCCATCAAACCTGTACCAACCGATGCCATTGTTAAGATTCTGTGAAGGGTGATTGAGAGTGGAAGAGAGGTGAAAAAGTTTGAACTCTGTTCCATTGTTTAGAAATCATTTCCATGGGGAAGTATGTTTTTAGGAAAAACCTTGCACTTTCCTTAGACCAGACACTCTTGGCACAGAATGGGTCCTTATCCCATGGGTGAGTGCTGACAGATTTCATATGACCTGTTATTTAATGCCTTATCTCCAAATGAGAACTTTATGTGCAAGAACAAAGTATATGGAGAGGAGAAGCAATTCTTCATATAAAATAGTGGTGGTACCTACTATCAGAGTATTTTCCAGTGGATAGAGAACAAGAAGCAAGACCTTTTTATTGTTTTTGGTCTTCCAACGAGTTAGCCTAGAATATCTTGGGGTTTCTTTAGTCACATTTCTGTGCTGAGGGCTGCAAGTCATCTTGCTTTGCTACCCAGAAGTTAATTAGTCGTCTTAATTTCTCAAGAGTTAATTAAAAAATGCTTTATCCCAGACCAGAATGCGAATCAAGGACAGGAATAAATAATTGGCCTTTGAAAATGCCCGTTCTACTAGTTAGATATAGAAAATTAATGATTAATTTGGGCAATAGATTTTTGGATGAACCCTACCCATAACTCCCACAGTAGTTACAATAATTAGGAAATGCAACTTATGCATCATTGGTGGTTATAGTGGAGGGTGGATGACATGGAATCTGACCTCTGCTTGAAGTCAGCATAGAGGATTCTGCTGGGGAATCCCTTCCTGCAGATTCTGATCCCTTCCAGCACCCCGTTACAGCGCAGCTGATGCAGTACCAGCTCATGCTCCATGGCACCTACCAAATGACATTAGGAATTGGTTCATCATTGTACTGCCTGGAGAAGAACAGCTTTATCCCATCTTGGATCTTTAACAACTTACCAGGTGTTTTTGTTTCATTGGGAATAAGGCACCGCACAAAATGGGGGTGTGTGCTTCGCAGATTGCTCATCAGCTTGTTCAGGTTTTCCTGAAGAGCAAGAGCAAAGACATGGGTTTAAAATGTTGTTTACACACTCTCAATATTGGATGGTGTAAAAAACCTGCAATAAACCCATGATCAGTATTTTTTTTACGGAACCTTTTTGCAGTTGTGAAATAATATCTCTATGATTCAGTGAGAATCCTTTATTAAGATGCACAAGACTTTATCCTTTCTGAACATAAGATTTTGTATATTAGATCAATCTAAATATTTCTGAACTGAATTTTCTCTAAGTTTTTTCACAATGTGATAGAATTTATAATTATTCCACAGTACCCGGAAAAGAGCTGAGACAGTCTGGAAAGAAGAGCCCTTCTTCTTGGCGCCCTTCTTGCCGCCACCACCACTTTCTAAATAATATTAAAAAAAAAAAAATGGACAACAAAAGCACACAGTTAGAATCTGACTTAAAAAATAGAATATGATAAAAGTTTGCAAATGTATCCAGTGTTTAGCGTTACAGTTGGAGACTTGATTTTTTCAGATGACAGCTGAATGAAATTTCATGACTTCAGACTGAAGTTAAAAAAATGGAAGAAGGAAATAAATATGTAGTACAGTATGTTATTTAAGGAATGAAAGAAATCTCTAGTGAACACACCAAATGCAGATTTTACGTATCTCTACATCTAAAGGTACGCATAAATTCAGCAGCGTGTTGATACACTTGATTGGATTCCCTGAAGCGTTTGGGAATGCCGTGTACTGGTTTGTCAGCCAGCCTGTGTTAGCGTGATGGGGCTGTCTGCTCTGAACACCTACTGGTACCTGAAGGTCTCTCAGGAAATGCAAGATCCTTTATTAGTCTGATTGACTGAGTTAAAAAAATGTAAATATTTTTGCAAAATATTATTGCAAGACTTTTTCCTCTGTAAATCAGAGTAGAACTGGTTTCAGAGAAATCACCTGCTTCTGCTCCACCAGCAGAGGCAAAGAGTAAGGCCAGTGTCTTCAGGGATGATTTCTGGTACAGCCCCACAACAGTTTCATTCAGAGGGTCCTTGTTCTTCTCCAGCCAGCCAGTGATGTTGTAGTCCACCGTGCCAGCGTAGTGCACCAGGGAGAAGTGAGCCTCAGCCTTGCCTTTGGCAGGTTTGGGCTTCTGGAAGTTGTTGGACTTGCCCAGGTGCTGGTCGTAGAGCTTGTTCTTGAAAGAGGTGTCAGTTGCCTTGGGGAACATGCACTCCTCTTCCAGGATGGAGAAGATGCCCATGGGCTGGGAGAAATATGAGCACATGAAGGAAGTGTGGAAGCAAGAAGCAGAGAGAATGTATATAAGAGAGAAAGGGAAGAGGAAATTGATACAAAACCATCTCAGAATGTGTAATTGTATGTTTTTCCAGAAATGGCACTTTGTTAGTAGATATACCATCTGTCACATGAAAGCAAGCTCACCCGTGAGTTTCAGGGTCGTGATGTAATAAAGATTGAGCATGTTGAAATTCACTGTATGCTTGTTAGTTGAAGAGACAAACCAAAGTGAATGAAATTAGTAGCACACGGATGTGAAGAAGAGTTTACACGCTCTAAATGGTTTTTCTTGGAAACAAGACAAAAAATGTCTTGAAACATATTAAAATAGAAGTCACTCAGTGTATTTACTCACTCATGCATTTGAGTGTGAACTCCAGAAGAGTGACTAGGACTGAAAATTTTGCCCCATGTAAATCGTATGAACTATGTGACAGAATCCCACAGGCAGTGAGCTACCAAGCAAGTGAAAATGTGTGTGAAACACTTGAAGCCCAGAAAAGAGCATGCTACATGCTGCGTTAAGTGTGAGTGCCACACATCAGAGTGGTCTAATTTGAGCATGGAAGATTCCTTTCATGTTTCACTTCTGGAAAACTATTAAGTATGGCCCAAGAACCTTCTCGATGAGCTCGATGCAGGCAGCCAGGTCCATCCCAAAGTCAATGAACTCCCACTCGATTCCTTCCTTCTTGTACTCCTCCTGCTCCAGCACGAACATGTGGTGGTTGAAGAACTGTTGCAGTTTCTCGTTGGTGAAGTTGATGCACAGCTGCTCCAGGCTGTTGAACTGCAGAATGCAGAGATTTAATTACTTGCTAAGTTCAGTTCCAGGAACATTTTCCACCTCCCAGTAAGTTTTATTTTCAAGCCACTAAGGTCTCCCTGATTGGGATCCTGAATTTCTAGTCAGGGGACTACCAGGTTACTGGCATATACCACCCTTTCAGGTCCTGACACTTTCTCAGCATTTTTCTGGGCTCTGAAAAGAGTTGCAGAACTTAGTCCAAGTCCCACTTCTCATTTGCTTTAGTTTGTCTACATTGCCAGTCTGTTTCCAAGCATTCAGATGGAATCAGGCTTCAGCATTTCCAAAATCTTCCTTCAGGATGATATGTTTTAACTTCCTCAAAAATGTCTCTGCTGTTACCAACCAGTTGTTCAACGTTTTCGTATTAATTTTCAGTGCAATTTTCACCTCTGCATGTAACAACAGATATCTACAAAAACCTTCAGCCCTCGTAGGATAATACACACTGTGAGAACAAGAAGAGCACCATTCCTACAGGAATGTGAAGATTATCCAATAAATGAAAACATTCCATAATTAAAAAAACGCAAAACTATTCCAGTTCCTTAGTGCTCCTTCCAGGAAACACCTATAAAGACACTACTCTTACATCAAAGATCTCAAAGCCAGCAATGTCCAGCACACCAATGAAGTACTGTCTGGGCTGCTTCGTATCCAGCTGTTGGTTGATGCGAACAACCATCCACAGGAACATCTTCTCAAAGACAGATTTTGCCAGAGCACCCACTGAGTTGTACACCTAAAGAAAAGTAAAAGTAACCATCCAGGGCGAAAGTGGGAGTTTAAAGTTTTAAATCACGGGAGTTGTTTTTTATCATCACTTTTTTCTTACCTGCTGCACGGTTTGGCCCTTGGTCACATATTCATTCCCAACCTTGACTCGGGGGTAGCAGAGGGCCTTGAGCAGATCAGCTGAGTTCAGACCCATCAGGTAGGCAGCCTTGTCAGCAACTAAGGAGACGAACAAACAGCAGGACTGAATATTAGCTGTAGAGCAGACACATCTTCTAGTAGTTCAGAATAATTTCTGCAGAAGCTGCATATATGTTTAAGTCACATTCTTTAAAATGTTGTAATTTTGATTTACTGAGTTTTCCCCATTTAGTTTAGATGATTTGTAAATGAAAAATTCTGCCAAATCACTGTACAATGAACATGCCAATTTTGAAAGAAGCGATTAGCTGACAGAAGGTCAAATGACAGGTCAAACAAGTCACAATTTCTGAATAAACAGAGAAGGAAACTGGTTGGTATTGAAATAAGCTGTGCTGAAACCCACAGTCAGTGAAACTGCAATGAGAGAAAGATCTGTGAAGAGTTACACCAAAATTATGAAGATGGTATCTCACACAGCTTTCATAGCGGGACCACGTTCTCCCTAAGGATACGTATCACAGCCACAGGTCTTTTCCAGCTCTTTTCTCTGAGTCCAGACTGTTAAACACAAGCCCTAGAGCACTGGGCGCCCCCTGCCAGCACTTCCCCATTTCCTGCCTGTCTCTTCTCACAGTGAAGATGAG
>NW_010395388.1:0-1400 GCF_000710305.1 Buceros rhinoceros silvestris | reverse complement strand
ACAGAGCCCTGTAATGTCAGAGGGCCAAACCTCATGATAGGACGTACATGTACAATGCTCTCAGTTAAGGCATTGTGAGGTGTCCCCAGAACACGGGCTGTGAAGTCAAGCAGATTCAGGATTCTGGGTTCTTGTCACCTGGCAAAGGTACCATTAGGAGGCGACTGCAGCTGATGGTAAATGCCGGGAGCTGCCTGGTACAGGCACGGTCAGGAAGCAGAATGGCTCCTTGTTCTGTTCCAGGTCTGGGAAGATGCCATTAAATCGAGCAGCACAGCTTGCTTTTCTCCTGCCTAGTTCTATTGTGTCAGACAATGGAAGCATGCTCTCGGATCCACCAGAAATTAGAGTTTGTGTAGTTTAAGTGATCTGCATCATCCCCTGAGCTGTGTTCTTCCAGAAAAGTCCCCTGGTTAGGACACACTCCTATTGTACCGTAAGCATCGAGGGCCATGAGCAGGCTGAAGCCGTGACTCTGACCCTGAATCGCTGCTGGCTGAAGCGAGTGTTCTGGTATATACTGTGCTCCGCTATACATTGTGCTGGTACCTTCTGTGCCGTCCGGCTCTGCCTGCTCCTCCCGCTGCTTCTGCTTGAACTTCAAGTTCCCGTAGTGCATGACAGCCCCCGTCAGCTTGTAGATGGCTGTCTTCTCGTCAGCAGTGAAGCCCAGGATGTCGATGGCACTCTGGCAGCAGAATCGTGAGAGTAAGTACCACGACTGTTACAGGTCAGAGTCTGCCTAAGAAAACTTCTGGGTGTTACTTACATCCGTGGCCATCAGCTCTTCCTGGTCATCGATGCTGGGAACCGTGATCTCGCCTTGGCTCACATACGCATAGTCATAGGGGTTGGTGGTGATCAGCAACATCTCTGAAAAGAAGGACAGAACACAGACAGGTCCGACATAAGTGGCTCGTGACGGAATGAGGGTTGTTCTGTGACCTTTGTCTGGAGACATGAGTGAACTTTCCTACCAATTAGCTCTGGCTTCTTGTTGGACATGATCTGGTAGAATATGTGGTAGCTTCTTTCTTCCTTGAGCTGGAAAGTGACTCTGGACTTCTCCAGCAGATCTGGCAAGGAAGATGGGACAGAGTTAGCACAAGAACTGTGGAAGGCTGTGAGGAAACAAAGGAGGCTGGCAGGGTCCCTTACATGTTTCAATGTCAGCAGAAGCCAGTTTGCCTGTGGCACCAAAATGGATTCTGATGAATTTACCCTGAGGGAGCAGAAAAGTCAGTCGAGATCTGTTTTACCGAACCTGACTGCAGGACTATTTGGGTCAGTGAGCTGATAGGAAAAAAGTGATTTTGTGCCAGGCCACGACTTACAAATCGTGAGGAGTTGTCGTTCCTCACGGTCTTGGCGTTTCCAAAGGCCTCCAGCAGTGGGTTGGC
>NW_010395387.1:18560-22064 GCF_000710305.1 Buceros rhinoceros silvestris | reverse complement strand
AATTTTAATGTTTTTATTATTAAAGTTTAAATAATTTAATATTTTTAATTGCATTTTCCCTGCTGTATGATACACCTGTTGCATGACTTGTTCTCCTCTTGCTCTCTCTGTGTTCTCTGGACTTTTCCAGAGATATTAAGCTAGCCTTTTGTCAAAGATTGTTTTTACTAAGATTTCAGCAGTGGTTTGTTCCTCTATTGTGAGCTCTGGGAACCTGTCCTCTTTCAAACCGAGATGAGCTGCACAAATGTGGAAGGCCAGCCATAAACTAGCAACTGCTCAGAATAAACAAATTTTGTGACCCAGATAACGTGATATGTTGCATTAACATTGTAAGGAAAACACACAACAGGTTGTGTTCACACAAGCAAGTGCATGTAATATATAGAAAATCAATATAGCTTGGCAACATTCATCAAATACCATGCTCTAAACAGAAAAGTTGGTCGAAAAATACTTAGGAAAAAATTCCTAGTTTTATTTGAATTTTCAAGTGTTCAAACACTAGGCTGTGTGCAAAAAATGGCTTGCTGAAATAGAAACACAATAAAAAAGAGCTATGTGTTGAATTATTTCATTGAGGTAGGATCTGAAGTAAAGCACTGTGATAAATCACATTATTTTGCTTAAAATCAGGGAAGAACAAAACATGGACAGATAGGGGAAGCAAAAGAAGAAGAAAGTAATGGAAGGAAACCAAATCAAAATGGTGTCCCTTTCAGGATGATTGAATTTTGTCCAATCCATGTTTTACTCTTTGCTACATAATGTTACACTCTTGACAAAGCATCAGGCAATTGGAAGAGGGTTCGAAAAACATACACAACTTTTTGTCAACTTTATACCCCCCTAAATTTAGAAGACCTTTCTGAATAATGAAACTAAAAATAAATCAGGCAGCAGTGTCAGTAATGGGATCTGAATTATCCACCAATAATTATAATAATAAAACCTAACATTTTTAATATATTCAAATAGAACTGTCATAACATAAATAGTAGCAATGAGATTTGACTGGCAGTGAAGAAAAGGTGGTTTGTAGCTGACTTACACAGATGTCCTTTTAAAAAAAAATTCCCCTGCCTATATATTGTGGCTTGTTTACTTACATGTTTAAACTACTGTAAGAACTTGTAGTTAAAATGTGGCCAACATGTACTTTACCTAATCTTAATGGCAAAACCTGGCACTGGTCTTGGATAAGCAAATATATTCACATTAATAGTTACAATTTTATTTTCAAGAATGAAAATCAGTGCCAATTTAGCCGGATACTGTAAATAAATTAACAAAATAGAAAAAATAATGTCTACAAATTTATATTACAATTTTATTTTCATCACACATATATAGAGTGTGCACTTTGTGTATACTGAGAGATAGAAAGACATTAAGCAGTTTGGCTTATGTACTAATTTATGATAGTTATGTTTAAATTCAATTATCTTTAAGAAAATGTACTGGTAAGTTAAGAAGTTGAAAAATATTCTTTCATATAAATATAACAAATTGAAGTCTGGATTTTCTAAGAAGAATCTCCCAGAATTCTATAAAGATTCATGACACTCATTCTCTCACATCATCAGAGAGACTTGACAAGAATGACAATTACTAGGCTAACTCAAAAATTTGGTTAGTATATATAAATTTTCTCAAAAAGCATCCACAAAACAGTGACAGTGAAAAATCAAAAAAAGAGAGAACAAGCTGGTTCTTAAAATCAAGAAAATGTTAGTTAATCCAAATATGAAAAATTATTCATCAAAGTTTAGAAAAGTCCTTTAAAGCTTTAGCACATTAAAGAAATTTCTAAGTAGCTCTAACAGTTAGATGAAACATTTAACACAGGTTTATATTTACACCCATTTCTTCCAGTTCTTTACCTCTTCTCTACAAAATAGCATATTAGGTCCAGACTGCAGCACAGTGCAGCTAACCTGCCCAGAAAGCCAACAAGATCAATCTTTTCTCTCTTTGTGAACATGTGAGCAGTGAGGATCAGAATGATCAACCAGCTGGTTTACAAGCTCTGGATGACATTAATCATGTCTTCCCTTACAAGTCACTCAAGACCCTGAAATTTTTCATTCTGTTACCCTTTCATGTCAGTCCTCTGTTCCTTATCTTTTTCAGTCTTATTAGGCTTTTATTTTCCTTTGTTAATGAACTTTTACCACTCACACTGCAAAGTTCATTGGTGAAACCTTTGCCCAACAGAGGCATTTCAAAGCAAATTATATTAATTCTATAAGAAGTGTTAGTAGATTGGTGTTTTATATACCACTGTTCTTGATTTTCCAATGTATCCGTATTAAGCTAAACAAATATGAACACACAACAAACTTCCAATATTTAACTGAATGTAGTCATAATGTATACCATTCATTAATCAAATCCACATACAAAACATGCAAATTATTACAAATCAGCACTACATCTGAAAAAATAGCAACATGCACTCTCCTAAATAGTACTAAGAGACAAAAGACACAATCCTTTTTAGTCTTAAAAAAAAGGCCTATCATTCAGGATACTTCCTTCAAACAAGTCTGTGAGAAGAGCTATCTAAAAATCTCTAGTAAAAAGTAGAATTAGAAAAGACAAATGTGAGTCTAGAAATAGAAGCAAATCTAGAAATAGAAGCTCACATGAGTCTGAGGATGACCTTCAGATGATGGCTTGATGGCAAGTCTGATAAAAGATACTAAAATTTTAGTCAGCCCAGTAAAAGAAATTTTGCAGTTGTTTTATTCCACAAAAAAAAAAAATTAATGTGTTAATAGGCTGCCATTGATTTTAGTTGAAACAGTCCATTAATTATTGGAAGACATGGTATAGAAAACATCGTACAAAGCAGTAGCTAGTCTCCAGGAAATGAAATAAAATTATGAGATGATGAGATGAGATGAGATGAGATGAGATGAGATGAGATGAGATGAGATGAGATGAGATGAGACGAGATGAGATGAGACGAGACGAGACGAGATGAGATGAAACAAATAGAAACAAGAAGAAACAGTTATACCAGCCTACTGATGATCTTTTCATAGAGAATGATCTGTTCCCACCAGTTCTAAACACTGAAGGTGGTGAGCAAAGCGATTTTAGACCTGCTTACAATTCATCTTCACAACAAAACATCAGTGGACAAACTGAAATAAGAAGCACTCACAAATCAAAAACCAGCAGAAATTCAAGTATCCCCATAAAAAGAAGCTGCAGAGGTTTTTCAAAAGTATTTAAGCCCCTTAAGATGCAAATATGCACTGTAAGAATACCCATGACTCTTGAGAATGGCTGACCTCATCCTGTTGGGAAACAGCATGCTAAAAAGCGTGATTCTCAACAGAAAGAGTAAAAGAAGGAAGGGCAGGATTGCTGGCATTCAAGCAGCTGAGTAAGAGCAGGTACCTTTTACAATGACTTCTCCAAACCAGAGAGGGAATCCTCTTACACACGCACACACACACATAGCCACAGTATTCACTATAACACCATTCTCAG
>NW_010395387.1:16860-18466 GCF_000710305.1 Buceros rhinoceros silvestris | reverse complement strand
CAGGAAAGGGAACCAGCAACCACAACTATTTATGATGGTTTTGAACACCCTGTTCCTTTTTCCTGGCAGACAAGACGATGAGTTTACATACACCATGCAGGATACGTAGACTGTATTTTACTGGATGTCTACTTGCATCTTTTGATTCTTACACCCCTTTGAAAATCTGACCCTAGTCCTAAGTATTCCCTAGTGAAGTGTGATAAGAATTTGTACTTCCTAGACTATTTTTTTTTATCTTCATCTCATTGGCTGGCAATTAACTGTAAATTATTAAGGCGATCAAATATGCTAGCACGCAATTCTTAGAGCTCAGTTCCAGATGAAATTTGTTTTACAAAACAAAGTCTTGTAAAGTACAAACATCAACTAAAAAACCTGAAAATGCCTTTTTTGTAGTAGACATATCCTGAAAAAAGAGCCCAGGTTTACTGTTCTGTTTTTTCTTCTGCATGGATACGAATTTCATGGGCACTGTATGCAGTCAACACATTTAAAGTAAATACACGATAAATTTTAAATGCCCTTCTATTAATTGAAATAACTGAAATAATTTTAAATATTTGCAATTATTAACTAAATCCATTTTCCCCCAAAATTGTTTTCCATGTACCTTCACAGGACTGTATCAGCCCCATTTTGCTATACTAAGACAGCAGTCAGTACCAGTTGAGAAAACACATTATACACAGCACTTACATAGTCCACCATGAAATTCTAGAGTTAATGATAGATAATGGCCTTCAAGTGCAACTTATTTTAGCAAATCTCACTGATACAACTATTCAAGCAACATTGCATCAAGGCTGCACTAAGTATAATCAAATGGGTTAACAGAAAAATCAGTAGAAACTACAAAACACTTAGAAAGTGACACGCTTACAAGTCCCACAAACTCAGTGTTGTCTGACTTTTAATACCTCTGTTTTATGAGGCTGCCATCTTGATGGACACTAAAATGATGTGTAAAGGGTATCTTTGCAAGCTCTCTCTCAACTTTTGAAGTGGGTTACTAGATCCACATCCAGTACCCAAGATGTGGATGCACACCAGATGTACCCTGTGGCAGCAGGTCTCTGCAGCAACAACAAACTGCAACCTCTTGAATCAACTCCTTTCAAAAACAGAACAGAAGTCTCGGGAATATCTGTTTATCTGGACAAGTCTATGTGTGACTTCATTAGCAATTTTCTTTAATTCTGAAAGCTAACCTTAAACCTAATCCTAGCCCCATCCTTTGTTTTCTATCTTATTAAACAATCACCAATTCAGGAAAAATCCTTCCATCTTAACCCATGATAGCTTTGTTTCTTTAAGTGCCGTTTTGAGGAAATTTGCCAAAGTCTTTTTGGAAAATTAACCATGCTGTAACAATGTCTTCAAAGCTCCTGAGTCTGACATATCCCAGCTTTGCTACATATGGTATTGGGATGAGGTCTGCAAGGGTACCAGCCTCCTTGATTCCTTTTCATTAGTTTTGTTGGTGGGAGAGGAGCTATGGCATTTGTTTGTTCCGTCAAAACAAGACAGTCAAGAGACCAGGACACAGTAAGCACACTACACCAGGAGGTCCACCTAGGCACACCTAAGTCAATAACATATCCTT
>NW_010395387.1:0-16760 GCF_000710305.1 Buceros rhinoceros silvestris | reverse complement strand
CCCTACACCTAGTGACTCCTTGAAAGAACTGCAAGCTTATGCAGTGTTTCATCTGCAGCCCATTTTAGGGGGGAAAAAAATTGCATGGCATTTACCGTTTTCCATGACATTCTGGTCCTTTGATACAGGTGTATAGAATGGGACATAACAGACACAGATTAGGGAGACAGATGAAGTTGTTCTGTAACAAGACAGCGGAAATAGTATCTTCAAATACCTTCATGCTTGTGAACACTGTGAAAGTAACACCTATTTTACCAGTACTACGTGCAAGAACCTAATTTGGAAAAATGGAACAGGTAAGATGGAAAAAGTTTAAGGTAGAACAAAAATCCTGTTTCCCCATCTCCTGCTGCCCTGCAGATGCCTACCACACCACCATGGAAAATCACCTCCCTGCTGGTCAACCCAAATGCAATCCAGCCACTTCAGGCTCTAGTTAGCAGCTCTCTCTCTGCTTCTGCTGACAAAGCAAGCAGTGATAACAGACTCACCCAAAAAACAAAAAACACACTCTGTGATCAAAAAGCCATTGGAATTCTGAAATAATAGATGCTGGAGCATCCCTATGTGGGAAAAGTCCATTCTTTTTATGATGCATATTATTTCATTGTTGTGGTTTGGGTGATTTGAGAAATACTAAAACAAAATTAAGTAAAACTACACATGCAAAAGTCCAAACGTGTACTAGAGAACTTGAAACAAGTTTTGCTATGAAAAATTATAAATAAAAATTCAGGAAGCACATAATCAGGCAGAAGAGACATTGGAATAAAATTTGCCTTAGGAGATCTGGCAAAACTAGTTTATTTCCATAATAAAACATAGCCTGAAGCATAGACTTAACCATTATTTAGTTTTCTCAACTATCTTTATTCACATAATAGCAATACAAACGTGTGTAACTGTGTAGATACAGAGATCTCTTGTGTAATCATACTGCCTAAGTATATGTTTTTAATTAATAAATGGCAGACATGGTAATTATCTAAAGCTGAACTACTTGTTTTGCTTGATATTACCTGTACTTTCCTTCAACAAAAATAGATAGGAACAAGATATATGCTTTTGCCCTTCTGCTACCATTTCAGTGTAAATCTGAAGATTCAAGGCTTTTTATAAATTACATGGAGTTTGATACAATGTAGTTTATTCCTACACGTAAAGATGGGCCCTCTGCAGAAACATTCTCTTTGGCGACAACGGCTGTATCTCAGTAGGGAAAATGTACTTTACATAGATAAAGAGACTAAAACAGTTCAAAATACCTTACCAGCAACAGCCCCCCTAAAGAAAGCATGCATCAAAATCTAACATCACACCATTTCTTCCAAGACCAGACATTATTTTTATCAAAAGAAAATTTAAGAGTACATGTAACAGTGCCCCCTGGTGAGTACATGTCCAAGCAATACGCTTTCATTGTAAGACAGATTTTTGCTCCAGGGCTGATAAGTAATTTGGACAATTTTGCAAACTAAAATATGGTATCACGTTTCAAAACCAACAGTGAAGAAGTTAGGTGTTTGGAGATTATAATTACTTCATGCAATTAGTTTATGCTCATTTTTTTAATTGCAATCTTGCATGAAGTGACAGTAGCCTTGACTAGATGAAGATTTATGAGTGCTATAGATAGCATAGCTACTTTATGGCTGAGAATGTAATAGATCCTAAGCAAATACTGATAAGCCCTCTATTCTTCTGAGAAGTATCCACCCACCAAGTGTCCTGACACTGGAAAGCCCCACAGTTTTGATAAGACAAGCTAAACTGTAGAAAACAACTTCATTTCTTAAGTCAGTTAAAAACATTCACCAAATGTTTTGTGGCAAGGGCTGCATCTTCCTCCATTATTGGACAATGAGCACTGCATTTTCAATCCTACTGAAATAGGTAAATCCTACTGAAATATGTACTATATATATATCCTCCGAAAATACACTTCTATATGTATATGTTCGTCTATGTGTGTATATATATACATGCACATACATTTAAAATAAAGTTAAAATATTGAAGAGATTTGTTATGCAACCAAGGAGTGAAATTCTATTTTCAAAAGGTTTAGTTGTCGAACTCAATAGAAGGTACTTCATGAAAAAGAATAGCTGATGTGAACTTTTGGTGGTGGTTGAGGCCTGAAAATACCATTCTGGTTTAGTTTATTACCGGCTATCTGGATTGAAACCAAGAGTAGGTTTCCCAGGAATGTCATGCCCCTTCATTAGTACCTCCCAGTGATCACATCTGCTTTGTCTCTGAAAGTACCATGTCAGTTACTTTTAGCCTCCATAGTGCAACCCAAATTGCAGCAGTGCTCTTTTAAGGGCAGGAAGACTTGGGGAGGTTACCAGAGCTGTTTGTGTCTATGATGTTTGTATTGTATATGAATGAGAAGGTGAACTTAATGAAAACATTACCCTAGTCAGCATACCTACCTCTTAAGACAATCATTATTTTCACTTGTATTAAATATCTCTCATCACCCTCCTGCTCTAACTATGGTGACTAATTAACTCTACAGTTTTTAAGGAAGGAACTTGGCAGTCCCACTCGGTTGTTTAACAAATAACCAGCTGTCCCCAGAGGACTCAAAGAAGTCACTTCCAGCCAAGTTCCTTTGGGACAGGTATAAACATCAAACAACCACCCACCTCAGCAGGTGGCAGCAAGAACTGTAGGAGAACAGAATTGGTAAAATATCATCAACAAATAAAAAAATCTGACTTTTATGTCATTTTGCAATGTTTGGTCAATTTAATATAGAGGTTGTGAGGGCTACAATGGACATTATAGATATAAATTATACTGTACAGCTCATGAAATGCATGCATTAGCCTCCTCTAATACATTTACTTAACATCTCCAAACAGCCAGCTATCAGCTTTCCCAAAACAGAGGCACTAGTACTTTCAAAGTAGGACAAGACAATTAATTCTGCACCAAAATAATAAGTGTAGTCATGTTGCAAACAACAACAATGACGACAAACTAAAATACTTTCCAAAAGTTAAAAGTTCTCCTTCCTTTGCAGATTGTCACCCTGGCAAACAAGTGGATTGAGTAAACTCTGTAGAGTAGGTTAGAAGTCAGTAAAGTAAATTACTGGCTTTTAAACTATCCCATCATATAATTTTTTAAAGCTCCATAGATACTTTCAAATTCAGGTGGCTGTCAAGGTAAGACTTAATCCATCAGCAAAACAGAAGAGTGAAACTATAGTGTAAGATGTCACCATTTGCTTATGTGAGAGAAGTAACAGCTCTTGGTACAGTCGCATTCTGTTAAGCATTCCTCACCTGGTGAAGTAACTGGTAACTGAAAGTGTTAGGATAAGAATGTCGTTATTTTGTGCCAGACTGGTATTTTGGCAGAGCGAAAAAAAATTATCCAGAGTAGCTGTAAACAATATTGCATAGTGGAATTAATACCAAAATTTAAAAGCAAAGAAACAAATATGAAAAATCACATTTCTGCAGAAAACCTTATCAAATTGACAAAACCTGACTTGTTACAGTTCTCATAAGTTCAATGGGATTTGACTGTAATGGACATTTCTTTCTGGTGCTAAAACCAACACAATTAAAAAAATCGAAAACACTGCTCTGCTTGAGAGTTCAGCCCAGGTTTGTTTCACTTGCCACAAATTTCCACATACCCGAAGGCACACAGCACACTCCCTCGTGTGCTACTGCCAGCTGCTTTCTTTCTGAGCCTTTGTAAAAGAGTCAAAGGAAGCTTTACTGAAATCTTTACTAATGAAAGGTAAAATAATTCTCTCTCTTCCAGCTACATGAGAGAGGAGGGGACAGTTATTTGAAAAGCGAAGAGCCCTTGCAGCACTTCTGGATTTTTTAGTTTAGAACAGTGCATCTCTGACAGTGCTGCAGCCTGACTGCATCAAGCCAACTTTACTCTTCTGTTCATAAAGGGGTACTTCCCATGTTCTTAGATCAGTCACAACTTGCCCCAGTGATTCTAAAAGAAAAAGGAAGAAAAATAAAGATACTATTATTCTAGATTTTAAAAACCCCAGCCAACCAACTGGCAGATTTCTTTGAGTACTACTGACTTTCCTGTGCATTCCAGTATCTCAAGGCGCTCTGACAGCAATCTTGCATAGTAAATAAAGTAGAAAGAAATCCATTCTCACCAAATCTAGTTATTATTCTTTTAGCTGTGTTGACAAAACACAGATTCTGGTTTGCTTTCTTTGGGCTGTGGGATCACACTAGTACAGAGCCTTCGACACAAAGCTACAAGAAAAAGCAGGATGAATATTTTTTGTTTTATTAAGTTTTTATTGTCTCTAGGTTTTCCATTGCAACTGTTCTTGTTCAAACTAAATCTAGTTCAGGGAAAAAATCCCCACCTCATTTCCCTGAGAACCTAGTTATTCTATCTACCTCAACAACCAAGCTACTCTACCTTGTCATTTCAATTTTCACATATTTTCTCTTTGTGTATTAGTTCTATGATTCAATGAAATCTCATCTCTTCAGCCCACTGCCATAAACTACTGTCTGGAACAAAGCTCTCTCTCAACTTCAATCTCAAACAAAATGAAAAAGATAAAATCACAAATGAGGAACTGGAGCACAACCAATCCTATGGGTACCATTCCCACAAGGTTTCAAGTTATTTTGCTTCAACATGTAAACCTGACCTATGGGAAGGTGCTATCACCTTCTCATTGACAAATGAAAAAATATTAATAAAAACAAGACCTCCTTTCAGGGACATTGGAGTGTTAATCACCGATTTGGCTGAAATACACTTCTTGATCTAAAAAGTGATTTCCATATTAAATACAAACAGCCGAAAATTTATTGTTTAAATAAACGAGGATGCAAATTGTCACACATCTAGTGGAATTACTGTTGCTAAACTATAATTACTATAAACGGCAATATTTTACTGTAATGGCAACACCTAGAAATCCTTCGTGCTCATCTGAATTTTCTCTCCGACAGTTAACAACCCCAGTAACCAGGAAGGCAAAATAACCCTTTATGTTTATGTTGTCTATACCTCTGCACAAAGTACTGAGATGCTGAGGATCCCACAGTTGAAAGAATTATTAGATAGGGAGAAATTTCTTATTGTTTCAAATTTTAGAACATTTAGAACACTTCCTCATACTGCCTATTAAAAGCTTTGCCATTTCTGTCTTCAATTCCCTGCAAGCATTTTTTTCATGTGTTCAAATGCCTTTAATAGCTTTGTATAGAGCCTCACTCGCTAAAGCCTCCCCAAGAAAGCTGTTACAGTGGTAACTCATAGGGCTGGATTATGAAGCTTTTCCTTCAAACAGAAGTCTGGAGAACACCAAAAACAAAGGACCTAAGAAGCAAACATTTAAAAATGCTGGAATTGAGCCACTATATGTGAACCTGCCAGTTAAAAGGAAAGGTTCTCTATGGTTAGAAATACTTCGTCATATAATGGAGTTTGTAAGTAATTTCTGCAATCAAGAAAAAGCAATTGTCTGTATCCATACGGTGCCACTGCTGAGGTACAAGCTAGACAGCCCATAAAATTGCTTCCATGGAACTACAGGCAAAGGGAGTTAGCACTGAAATAAAAAAATTAAGTATCACACAATGAAAGTATGTTTTAATGAAAATTATGGAATTCATTTTTCCTTCTATCGCAGTGATTTTTAAATTGGTGTATCTCAATTAACTGAAGTCTGGTCAAGACAGAAATCAGCAACAGAGTGTGTAGAATTGCTGTGAATATTCCCACATGCCACATGGTAACAGTGATGTACTAATAATAGCTGATATTCCTAGAGTCTCAGTGACTATTAAAACAGTTTCATTTTGTTGCAAATCTGTACTTAAAATTCTCTATTCAGCTGCAGATAGGAAATGTTATTAATAAAGCTATTTATTACTTCTTCATCTGAGCTTTTAAAAAGTCACGTTGCAGTGAAAAATTGCTAGCGTTTCTCCGTGACTTTTCAAGGTAGCACCTCTTTCTTATTAGGTTTACCCTGATGTGGTCCCATAAGTGTATATACAGTACAGAACAAGACTTTCATGAATTTGACAAGATGCAATATATTAAAAGTAAACCTCTACCGTGCATATCTACACATACCTTGTAATGCACATACATTTCTCTAATTCTTTCAACTTTCCCATTGCCGTACTGTAACATAAATCTATTGCTAGTTTATGCGGAAAACGCTTGTTTTTCATGCCTCAGCATAAGCAGAGGATCCTTCCTTTGTGGACTCCTGTAAGGTTCAGTTCTGAGCCCTTTGTTCTTTCCTCTCCCAGGTCATCGCTTTACTACTTCCCAAGCATTGAACCTGAGGTCATCAGTCACCTGTAATATTAACCACCACACCAGTGATGCTTAGATGAGACACTTCAACACCTGTTAACATACCTCATTCTCCTTTTCCCTGCTGTTCAAGTAGGTCTTAGGCTTCCTTTTGGTTTATGACACCAAAGCCTGAGAAGTGCCCAAACAGAGCATCTCTTTATTTACCCGTTCTCTCTGCTCTTTCTCAACTGCTCCCATATTCCATAATTTCAGCATCAGTCTGGTTCTTCTCCTGCATCTCATCTGCTTGTGAACTGCCCGCTGATTCCTGAAACATTCTCTGTATAAAAAAATTTCCTTGGCACACAGCCACAGTGTGCTTTTTTCCCCCAAAAACTGTGAGGGCAACAGTTTACTCAGAATCCCAGACCTAACAATGGAAAGTTTTGCAGACTTTGTCCCTTTTCAAAGATCCCTCCACCTAGAAGTCCAGCCTTGTTGAATAGTTGCTGTGACTGATATCTGAACTGTGACCTTCCTGGTTGTAGTGATTCCAGGTGCTGAACACCAGCCAATTCATTTCATCCCTTCCAAAGATGAAGTGGGAGAGCAGAGCCTTTTGAAATAATGCCCTACACATATCTTCACCGAACTCCTGATCTCAACTTTCATTAATTTTCAATTCAGCTACATCTCTTTCTGCCCTAAAGCCAAGCTCTCCAGTCTGACAGATGTACAAACTATAATCCAACCTCTAACATACAGAATGATGGTCCTGCTCCTCACCTCAGAGTAAGTTACAAAATAGAATAAATTGCCTCCAACATTAACACGTTCCCCTCTTTTCTCCAAAGAATTTGCTTGGAAAAAATCTACAGCAATGCAAGAACATGGTATGTCACATTTTTTCACATACAACTGCTACCCACACACTAGATTTAATACACAGCAGCTGTTCTCCTTGTGTCTTTAGCAAAAGCTGGTGGGCTACTCAAAAGACAAAACAAAAGATAAAACAAACAACAAACAACTCACAAACACACATACAAAAACCCCAGGCATATATGATCTGCCTTCGTGCAGAAAAAAAAAAACCTTTGCACACTGTTCTTATTTATTAATACTGAAGTCGATAAATAACTTGCACACCTTTATCTCCATTCAGCTAGGGCAAGGCAATTCTGATGGAACTGGACAGCTATATTAAAAACGGGAGAAAATATATATAACAGGAAAAGCCAAGGTCTACTTTCATACGGGTTAAACAACTTGCAATTTTACTTTAAAAAAAAAAAAGTGCATTGTTGTTCTTTAGAGACACACAAAGAAAGTTTGAAATTAGTGGTTTGGATATAGGTATCAACGCAGACAGAATAGCAATCAAGGTTCAATTAATAGGCATCAACAGGCATCAAGAAATAGCACAGGGAATTTAAAATGTTCGGGATTCTTTCCTTCATTAAAAGCAACTTCATTTCTTAACATAGCCTACTAAACCTTAATTTTTATTTAAGCAACAACCGACAGGAAGGTTCTTACATGTGGGACCTCATTCCAAAGTGTTCTAAGTGAAGTTCCTAGAAACTGAAAAAAGTGTTGGTCAAGACCTAGACTAGCCAATCATGTATTCTGATTTTATTTTAAATTTCAAGTTTTCATTTTAAATATTATTTTAAGGTTCTATTAAAAAAAACCCAACCTATTGAAACCTTTATTATTTTTGGCTTTATTTTGGTGGAGACTATTCCTAAAAAATAAAATTAAATAAGCGAAGAGTTGCCTTCATTTAGAATTCCTTAACACTGACTACATGTTCAAAATAAATTTAAATAGAAATAAATGATAGAAATAGAAATATATATTAAGTATAACTTTAATATAACTTTATAAAAAGTAAGAATTGTTTACTAAAGCAGCTGTTAAAAGCTTTGTTTTTTCTGACAATTATATCTAATATAGCTGCGTCTGCTTTGGTATTGCTGCACATTTTACTACATGAAATAGTTGATGTCACAGTACTTACAAGCATATCAAATCTTATTTTTTCACACATTCATTACATACGACATTCAATATTGTTCTAACTCAAATAATGCCTATCTTCATTATTTTCCCCTGTAGGTTGTCATCTACCCCATCCCATTTATTTAATTTGGTGTAATTCCTACAAGATTACTGCAAGGAATTTCAAAGATTCAGTACCATTAAAGGTTGCGTAAAAGTGACCCTTTCTCGCACAATAATCTGTTCAAAGAACTTCCAGAACACTCACTGTAAGTTTTATATAAAAGTCAACAATGTTCTTCTATGTCATACAGTGATTTTCCTTTCCGGAAATTAATATCAACTGTGCTTAAGTACAGGGCCTGTCTTTATAACAATTTCTATATTTATTCTCATCGAACATCCATTTTCTAATGGATGATCACACAGAATCTTCAGGAATGGATTTAATCTGGTACATTTTGTTTCCATGAAAGCTATGTAGCACATGAAAGAAGAAAGGTAGCAGTGGCATCATACTGCCTACAGTACTCTGTGTATCATCACTAAGTGATGACGGACTGCGGTTTGAGAATCACTGCTCTGCTCAACTATAAATACAGATATTTATAGACTAGCAGATATACTTAGTGTCATAAACATCCCCTTTGCTTGGAAAAATTAAATTACATACACTGTTTAATATTAGGTGGCTGGTTTGTTTTCTTACGCTTTTTTTCTTTCTTGAATTACAAGGCTTAATGAGGCATACAAAATGATTCTAAATGAATTTAGGAAGGATATAAGGTTTGCTTTATGGGAAGGTTATTGATTTTCAACAGGAATATAACTATGTCACAAAGTAATAACAGCTTTAAATGTTTTGTATGAGGACAAGAAGGCAAGCAACTTGCAGACATGTATGACTCAGAGATATAGAAAATATATATACATGCAAATGCTGTATCTAAAGCTTGTGATACACTTTAAGTAGCTCCCAGTGTTCCCATCAAGAAGATATCCCTGGAGGTACTCAAGCTTCTCTTACAGTTCTAATATAACTACACCCGACTCTAGGGTCAGGGTCATCTCAAATAGCCAGCATTGGATATGACTGAAATTAAAATTTGGATCAGTGGTATTAGGATCAGGACAGAGAGAAAGAGACAAAGATGAGGATGTGTGTATTCTTTGGTACACGAAACACAAACTGTATATGTAAAGAAGCTCAGCTGAAAGAAAGGAATTCCTGAAAACAAGCAAGCCACAGATTTTTTTCTCGGTATCTGAAAAACTGTATCTTGACTTATCAAGGACTACAGGACATGTTGAATTCTTTATCTAGCTAAGAGCAGTGGAGCATCTTCAATTCTGCAGGATCACAAGCTGCACTTGTGATGGGCAGGTGTGTCCTTTGTGAAGAAGCGCACCACACAATGTTTTCAAGATTTCTAAACCATTAATGGGTTGATGCTAAGGCTCCACAAAGTTTCTGCTTCCAGTTGTACTTGTTTGAGGTAGAACAGAGCTCTTAAATTGAAAAACAGAAATCCATTATTTTGACCACCTGAAATTACCAGAAAAGGCAGATAAAGCAGCTGTTTTCATAAGTGACTTCCTGGAGCATATTGTCTTTCTGAGTTTGATAATGAATTTATTTCTAAACAGCAGCTTCCCTACAACTATTTAACCATGTTACTTTGCCCAACTAATTAAATACTTTTGTACCAGGAGAGTCTTTCCTTTTTGACCTTCCCTATACAACTGAGGTTTAACAAGAACCTTGTGGGCTTGAACAGCTCTACAATGCTGTTTTTCATTCTCTTACGGAAAGCAAGAGCTCTGCCTTACAAATTCAAGGATACACAATGCAAAAGGAGACCATAAAGAGTTAAAAAGATTGCTGCAGTCTCTCAGATAGGTTCTTCAGGCTGTTTGAAGATGTGCTCATTTTCTGCCTGCCAAGTTTTTTGCAATTTATATGTGTATCTTAATTTCAGAATGCTTGTTCATGGTCTCTGGTACTGTAGAATGATTATTGGGAGTGTTTTTCATTTTCTACCCTCTTTCTGCTTCAAATACATCTTGGGAAATAAACTACTTGACCTATTGAATTAATATAAGACAAAAACTCCACTATTAAGTTCTGTCCTGACAAAATTCATAGTAAAATTTCTGGTAAAAATTGAAACCCTTTCTCAGCCAGAGCCTGCAAACTCCTTCACATTTCCTTGCCCTTGAAATGTAAGCTTATTCATTGAAAGTTTCCCAAGTTTGCTCCATTATTAAAAAGGTCTTTATAAACTTGCTATCGTAAAGATTACTATAGTGGAGTTGCTTGTTCCCCTCTTTACAGCTAATCAACATGATGTTAAAAATGAGAAATGAGTTGTCCTCAGTCAATTTTCAAGCTGGCAAATACACCTACCATTATATATCCACCAGTCAGCTTACTTTTAGCAAGGAAAGAAATTACTTATTTTGTTGACAGAACAATTTGTTGGGGTCTGGCTTAAATTCTCTAAAACTTTAGCCTTGGCTCTCCTTGGAACTGACCATTCGTTTCAACAGGGACAGCAGAGGCAAGCATGCACCCAGACTTCTGCCATAGAAGTTCAACGCCCATTAGATCAATGCAAGCATCCCCGTATTTGGCAATTTAAGCAACTAACTCAACTGTGGACAAGGATATGTATTAATCCTAGCACCTTTGTCATGGGAGCAATGACCTTCAGGAGATGTGGGAGATGAAATGTTCAAGCAAGCGGTGTCAATACCTTAAGCTGCCTTGGTTGTTTCAGCTGAGCCTGAAAATGGAATTGAAATGCATCAGCCTGTGTAAGGGAACTTGTGCTGTTTCTTCTCCACTCTTACTTCTCTGCAAACAAGAGCATCTGAATGAAGCCTGAAAAATTTGGCTGAGGAGATGGACTCCAAATTAATCCAAAAGTCAAACCAGAGCTTTTGTATGTTCTGTGAACCTACATTTTTAAATGTAGTATGGATTGTAAACTCCTGGGAGCTGGGGCTCTCCTTTGTCCCATTTATGCGTAACTCTAAATGCTAAATAACAGTAGTTAAGCAGACACAGACCCTGTGAAGTATGTTTTATTTGAGGTAATTTGTTTTCATCTTAACTCGCTTTAAACCAAAAAAAGCCTTAACAAACAAACGAACAGAAGCCGCTCACGAAGTTAGCCTAATATACCTGCAATTAGCTTAACGCATTTTACGTATTTACAACTGAAACTTCTTCCTCCTAATCCTGAGGCTACTTTTTGCTCTTTGGGGAAATTTCAGTGGAAGCTTCCTTTTATTTATTAATTTTTTATTTTTGCAGATAGTGTTTTGTCTTTGATGCAATGATCTGGTTTTCCGTGCAAGCTTGTGTGTCAACACCAAACTCTTAAATGGACTAGTGTGCATCCCTGCAATTTGTCTAGGCGATTCTGAAATGAAACATAGCAAGATAACTCTCATGTTAAAACTAAGTGCCTTCCTTTCCATTTTTTTCCCTCTTACTATAATAGCCAAAGTTACTCATATGATCAAATCTAAAGTTCTGCCTTAAACTTAGGTCAGACCAAGTTCTGGCATTTCAAAACTAGTAAAAGCATTATCTCTAAGTCTTCCTGAGAAACATTCATTAAAATTACATGTTTAATATTAATATTAAAAGTCATTGAAGCTCAAAGAGTCAGATTAGACGGAAAAAACAAAGTTAAAAGCAATAATATAGAGTAAGACACTGTAAAACATGAACTGAGACAAGAGGCTTGGAAGACATTAGAGCCTCTTTAAAAATGTAAATCTTTTTGAAATGTTTTGGATTTGGCCATTAAAGCTAGGAATATCAACATTCTCCCAAAAGCCAAGAAGGATATTAAATAAAGATAATACATACCCATTATGTAGATAGCGTCTATCACCGAAATCAGAACTAGAAGAAAAACCTATGCATTGTTTTCACCATTCATAAGTAAAAAGCCTAATTCCTGTTTTGTTAGGACACAAGAAGAAATATGGATTTAAGGGTAACTGCCCAGAAACCAGATAAAACTACACACACAGCTAAGAGTGTACAAGATCTCTATCCTGCCTAACACAGTTACTGTGTGGCGATCAAATGGATCACCAGAAAAGACTGTTTTTAACATGTTTAGCAGTTGGGAGTAGTAAACAGATCAAGAATTTAGCAGTTTGGTGAACAAAACCCTATCCATTTCCAAAACCATAATTTTATCCTTGGAGGTGCAAGCCAACACTGACTACACCTATCGTGCAAAGAGAGGACAGCGAGTATGTATTAATGTGCAATCACAGCATGGGCACCATCTCACTTCTCTGAGTTGTGTCTAGACCTCTACTGAGGGAATTTTGCCTGCTAATGCAATTTTGTCTGTAATGCCAGTCTGACATTTCCTTGCAAAATGAATAAATATTATTAATTATCCTGAAGAGCACAGCAACAGACACTGTCCACAAGACACTTTGGGGTATGATTCTGAAACAGGTGGCATCAATAAGAACCATCTTTCTCATCACAGGTGATGATCACATTTTTAATTAAAACAAAACAAAACAAAAAAAGTCCTGTGTAGCTGTGGGAGGCACAGAAAAGTGCCTGGGATACATGAGGCAACATGGTGGTAGTGGAGGGCAGTCTTCAAGCATACTGCACCAGCTCTGAGAGTATGAACTGGTCCCACGTGTTGGTACTTAACATGCCAGCAGTTAATGAAAAAATGTCTTATTTAACAAAGAAAAAGGGAAACTCAATCTGTGTAACTTTCTGCCAGTGAGGCCTATTTTGTTTAGCAAGCAGCTGGCTAGTGACGGACATTGCTAATGTCTCAGGCAGCAGCAGACAGATCAGGCTGGTGTAGCCTAGCAAACCCGTATGAAAATGGTTCTCTACCAGGGGATTCTCACTGCAGCGGGTACAGTGTCTATTGCAAGCTGAGTCGCATGTGTTATTTCACAAAGGTTCGATCCCTCTCTCCCACCTGAGCCGAATCGCTGAGTTTGGGCAAGTACCGTCATATGTACAGATCAAGAAATTCTCTTCTATCAGAGCACTAAACACAAATAAAAAGCCAGAAGTCTAGGGGCACACATTACCATGCTAGGAATAGATAGTGGAGCCAGCACTATTTGTATGGGTCTGCTGCTGTTGGATTCCCAGATAAACAGGAGGCAAAGAAAATTCATACAGTGCCTTGTATATTGCTGACTGCAATGTATGTCCTTGTTGCCTGGATACCCCTAGTGAATTACCGAACAAGGGTGCAAATCTTTTTCCTATTCAGCATTAAATAAAGAAATCCCGACCTCCTACTCCATAAGAGGCAGAGGATGCACACGGAAGCTTCCTGCGCCCATGACAGCCGAGTGCCAGCAAGAGACAGATCGAGCCTTGAGAATTTTAAATCTTGTGGGTTGCTGTGCCACGTTATGAACTAGATCTCATACAATTCATCACCCAAGTTGCAGAAAAATAGTTCAAGAACTCAAAATAATGAATTCTGTCATTTCCAATAGAAGTGTGAAGGGAGAATTATGAATGAACCTTTTAAAAACACGTATGTGGAGCGAGATTGCCCTTCTACAAAATGAAAGCAGCAGGCTTCTATTTAAATGGCCCAATCCTGAAAGCGAGACCTTTCATTTTCAATTAACTTAAATTGACAATTGAGAAAGGTTTGAAAATGTTGTTGGAGCCTTTCAGTTTGATAGATCTCAGCTCTGATATTACACACAGCATTCTGACCTGATTTGTAGGGTGTGCTGTTTTAAAATTGAAAATTTGAAATGAAAAATATTTGATTCAATCAAAGCTGCTGTAAGACATTCAAACACCCTAATTTGTTAGAAATATATTTTCTCATCATGATATGTTATATAATGCACAATTCATTAAGAAATATTAAAACCTAATAGCCATGCCATCCTGAAACCCGATACTACTTTATGTTGCAGTGATACCTTGGTTGAGAAATTAAATTCTATCACAGAATGTATTTCCATGTACAACAGGTAACTATTTACCACAGAAATAAAACCTTTCTTTATATCCCAAAGCAGTCTACATTACCAGAATAATGCAATTATCTAGTATTACATACCTCATATCAACATAACACAGGCAAATCAAACTAATTTTCAGGCTTAGCATTCATTTTCAAACACAGAAGTAGAAGACTTCCGAATGGCTGGACCAGTTCATTAAATAAAAAATGGAAATAAATAAATCATAGAATATTTCAAAGCTCATAAGCAAGAGACAAAAACTTGAAATCATTGAGAAGTGAGGCGGAGAGATCCTGGTATTACCAGTTTAATAAATGGAGTACATTGCCCCTGCTACTTGACAGATGTCCGCTCAGCTCAGAACCCCATTATACCACTGTAAGTCTTAAATCGATCGTGAATTACAATTGTTTGTTACAAAAGACTCACTTCCCAAATAATTCCAAACAAAACCAACCAAACAAAAAGTTGATGTTTTTTCCCAACACACGCGTTACCACATTGCTAGTTTTGAAGTTTTTTTCAGGAAGTCTGTTTCAATTAATGACTTGCTAACAAGAATTAATGATGCTTAAAGTAATGTTTTGTTTCTTGTAGCCAGTGGAAATTGAAGTATGTGATGCAGATTTGCAGGTAACACTGATGACATGTGCTGGGTCCCATTTTTCCACCCCTCATAAAGAGCTTGAAGAGAAAACAAAGATCAACAACTTACAGTATTGAGTCCATAAGCACATGACATAAATTATTCCACAAAGTTTGAAACAGGAGCCACAACGAGCACAAGGATCAAGTTCTGCTCTTGCACTACTGTAGCTGTTTGGTAAACTCAGCAGGATCAAATATGACTTGATTCAGAGATTCAAATGTGGCCAAGAAATACTAGGCCACATCTTGAGAAATTGGACTAGCAAAGATGTGTTTATATGACAACGCTTTTGTTAGGGAGCTGGCCTGGAAATACAGTAAACATCACTTGGCCATTCAAAGAACTGGCTATTATAGCCAGGTCACAGGAATACCATTTTCCTTATCACACCTCCTCCGTTCTCCCCTGGTGAGAGGCAGGATAAAAGGCAGTGGCAGCTCAACGCTGCCTGAAGCTTTTCCCAGTACACTGCCTAAGAGTACTTACTAACAGCTGTCTTGGAAATGCAAACTAGACATCTGCATTACTGTAGTTTTACACTAACGCCACTAAACATAAAATATTGCAACAGGGACATTCCTCTAGTTATATGAGATAAGCTGCAGAGAAAGTTATGCTTTGTGTTAAGGCAACACAAATGTTGTGTCCAAATGCATGAGCTGCTAAAATCAAAGGTAACACCAGGACAGGCAACAGCATCCTCATCTTGTCCTACACCTGATTTTATTTTTTTTTTTAAATATATATATGAAGTGAGCCTTAGACAGTTTGGTGCGCTTCAGTAAGAAAGGGACAGGGACGAGAGTACTGGGCAATGGAAATAGCACTTTTAAAAGTCTTTTTTCCTCTCAACGCTTCAGAGACTGAAGGATAATGAGAAGTGTGTACTGAGCATTTTGTCCCTTTTTCCCTTATCATATGACTATAAAAAAGAGGAAAAGAATGAAGTGACCAAAATAATGTTCATAGTACTTCAAAATCACCAGCACATATCTAAATGTTTCATATGCCTCTTATCTAAGTTGTAAGAACTTTGGCTCTTAAGGAATATGTGGAATTATAATATAGCACTTTATTATTTTCTTCAGCACACAAGAGACTTGAGGACTTGAAAGCTGTGTAGCATAGGAAGTCTTATTCTTAACTCAGCACCAATTAACAACGTTACTTTACTGTCTTTGTAATATGGATGAGAAATCCCAGTAAATCCAAGTATGTGCAGCACAGTACAAGAAAAGGCCTACACAAGGAGGGTCCAATTTAACATAGTGCATGTGAAAAGTCTGTTTAAAATATTGCTATCATTGCAGCCTGTATGTTTGATTCAGTGCTTGACTATAGCTCCCACTTCAGTGTACAGGAACAGAGAGATGTTAAACTCCGGGTGTGACATCTGAACATCGGCTTTCATCAAAAGTATCCTCTCAAAAGTGCACCTGCAAAACTGCAGAATCCCTGGAAGCACTGCTGGATCCACCTGCAAAACTCACCTTGGCTTGCTTTGCCCGTTTCGTGTTTGAATTCTTATCTTTTATAATTACTTTTCTCCTAAAGGAAGTATTTCAGGATTCTCTACCAAGGCGTCCAGCACTGGCCAAGTGCTATTACTAGGACCAGCCCTACAATAATAAATCCATCTGCTGCACAGGTGGGGAGTGGGGGAAGGACAAGCAAATAAGGGAAGCAAAAAATATTCCTAAGCCGTGACTTCTGACTGCTGAGGAGTCACAAATGTCAAGTGCGAGAACAGCCCCGACAGCAGCGCCGCGTCAAGGGCGGTCCGCAAGTGCGCAGGAGCGCGCAGAGGGGCTGGGCTGCG
>NW_010395386.1:375-984 GCF_000710305.1 Buceros rhinoceros silvestris | reverse complement strand
GCTGTGTGGCTCCAAGCTGCTCGTGGGCATCATGGATGAATATGTGAAGGGCGTTGTGCACCTCTGCCTGTGCGACACGAGCACCGAGGCAGACGTCTACTTGCACCATGTCCTGCGTGACGGGGGCCACGCCGACATCTGCGGAGAGACTGTTCCTTCCCAGGTCAGGAGGGAGGCGAGTGCTGCTGGAAGGGCGGGGGAAGGCTGGGTTAGGGTCCTGGAGTGGGAAAGATCTTCACTGTGAAGGGAAGAGCCAGCCCGGTGTTCCCTGCTGTCCTCTCCGGGCCGTGCTGTGACTGTTGCAGTGACTGACCGTGGCGGGAGCTGCTTTTTGGAGAGGGTGGAATCAATGATCCAGCAGAGATGTTCTGGTTGCATAGAGCCAGTTGTTTTCAGCTTGTCTCTGAGCAGTTGATTAGGAGGTTCTGCTCCAGCAGCAGTGGAAGGCTTTGATGTGTTTGCAGTTGACTGACCTGTTAGAATTGCAGCTTCACCTGGAGCTGAGGCCCATCTCGTAGAGATACCAGGGAGCAGGAAAACTGCTGTAGATGTTCTCAGCGTGAGGCGGGGTGGAGAGCTTGGTGAGGGCCGTGTTGATGACTTGATTCC
>NW_010395386.1:0-286 GCF_000710305.1 Buceros rhinoceros silvestris | reverse complement strand
GCTGTAGATGGTCTCAGCGTGAGGCGGGGTGGAGAGCTTGGTGAGGGACGTGTTGATGACTTGATTCCGACAGGTTCTCCCAGTCATAATTTAAGAGGCCCCTGCTGCATCCAAACAATGAACGACACCACATTGATTAGATTTGTAGTGTCTCGCAGCGCTACGCAGCGGCAGGGACAGTTGAGTGAGGACCAGGACAGTTGAACTGGTTTGGCCTCCTCTGCTCTAGGCCCTGAAGATGGGTCATGCCATGAACAAGCTGGAAGTGGCCTCGGTTCAGAAGTCT
>NW_010395385.1:608-821 GCF_000710305.1 Buceros rhinoceros silvestris | reverse complement strand
GGAGCACACGCATGTGTGCCAGTGTGTGCAGGGAGCAGCACGGGGAGCACACGTGTGTGTGTGCCTGTGTGCGCAGGCAGCGCCAGGTCCTGTACACCCCGAGCCCAACCGGCACGGGCAGCCCTGCAGGGGTGTGCGTGGCACCAAGCTCAGCCCCACATCCTGGCCCCATGTCCTGTGCCCCTGGCCAGGGGATGGAAAGACTGGTCTGGT
>NW_010395385.1:0-278 GCF_000710305.1 Buceros rhinoceros silvestris | reverse complement strand
GTCAGGGAGCCTCGGGGACATGGTTGTCCCCGGGCAGCACCCTGAAAAGGACAGGGGGCTCTGGGGGGGCCGCAGCCCCCAGTACTGCCTCGTTCAGCCCCTGTGTCCTGCAGATGCTGAGCACGTGCTGTCCCCGGAGGCGCTGAGCACGGCTGGGCGCCGGATGGAGAGCCGCAGGCGGGACATGGAGCTGCTGAGCAACAGCATGGCCGCGTACGCACACATCCGAGGTGAGCCCAGACTGCAGCGACGGGTCCCGGGGGGGTCCCCCCTGGGAC
>NW_010395384.1:0-241 GCF_000710305.1 Buceros rhinoceros silvestris | reverse complement strand
GGGTTGGGGACACCAGTATGGGGTCAGGGACACCAGTACAGGGTTGGGGGTACCAGTATGGGGCTGGGGACACTGGTATGGGGTCAGGGGCACCAGTATGGGGTCAGGGGCACCAGTACGGGGCTGGGGACACCAGTATGGGGTCAGGGGCACTAGTACGGGGCTGGGGACACCAGTACGGGGTCGGGGACACCAGTACGGGGCTGGAGGTACCAGTATGGGGCTGGGGACACCAGTATGG
>NW_010395383.1:0-705 GCF_000710305.1 Buceros rhinoceros silvestris | reverse complement strand
TTTTTTGGGGGTGGGTTGGTGGGTTTCAGGGCTTTTGGTGGGTCTCAAGGTGGTTTCAGGGGTTTTTGTTCGGTTTTATGGGTTTCTGGGGTGTTCCGAGGTGGTTTTGGCGGGGTTTTGGGGGGATTTGGGCATTTTTTGGTGGGTCTCGAGGTGGTTGTTTGGTGGTTTTTTGGTGGATTTGGGGTTTTTTTTGGTGGGTCTCGAGGCGGTTGTTTGGTGGTTTTTTGGTGGATTTGGGGTTTTTTTTGGTGGGTCTCGAGGCGGTTGTTTGGTGGTTTTTTGGTGGATTTGGGGTTTTTTTTGGTGGGTCTCGAGGCGGTTGTTTGGTGGTTTTTTGGTGGATTTGGGGTTTTTTTTGGTGGGTCTCGAGGCGGTTGTTTGGTGGTTTTTTGGTGGATTTGGGGTTTTTTTTGGTGGGTCTCGAGGCGGTTGTTTGGTGGTTTTTTGGTGGATTTGGGGTTTTTTTTGGTGGGTCTCGAGGCGGTTGTTTGGTGGTTTTTTGGTGGATTTGGGGTTTTTTTTGGTGGGTCTCGAGGCGGTTGTTTGGTGGTTTTTTGGTGGATTTGGGGTTTTTTTTGGTGGGTCTCGAGGCGGTTTTTGGGTGGTTTTTTGGTGGATTTGGGGGTTTTTTGGTGGGTCTCGAGACGGTTTTTTGGTGGTTTTGGTGGGTTTTTGGTGGGTCTCGAGGCGGTTGTTTGGTGG
>NW_010395382.1:10735-11097 GCF_000710305.1 Buceros rhinoceros silvestris | reverse complement strand
CTCCTCTCTGGAAAGCAGTCAACACATCAAGCCCTTAATGGGATTGATGATTAGTGGAGCACCGAGGGGAAAATTAGATTAGAAAAACAAATGAAAATAGTTTCGGAAGTAGGGTTTGTTCGGGGTGGAAGGAGCTTCCACTGCGAGGGCTGCAGGAAACGATTTGACTGCGATCCAGAAGAAAAGGAGCGCAGGTCTGGAGTACATTAGTGTGGTGGGAGGCCGGGAATAGCAGCCACTTAACCCTGTCATTCAGCAAACATTAGTGAATTATGAGTGTATTATATGTTGGGCGATGTGTTTTGCGAAAAGCCCGGAGGCCCGCTCTATCTGCACGGAAATGTTAGTGGGAGTCTGTGTCA
>NW_010395382.1:9779-10598 GCF_000710305.1 Buceros rhinoceros silvestris | reverse complement strand
TGTGTCAAAATGTAAATTTTTATACCGACTCCAGAATAAAAATCAGATTTTGTGTTCGCCTCCCAGCTACTGAAATCAAATTGCAGCCAAAATCAGAGTTGTAAAATAAGCAAAAATTTCCCTTCCCTGTCAAATTAGTGCCCCGATAAAGAAAACAAGGGAAATAAATGTGATTTACTTCCTTTCCCTCCTGTCATAAACATTTATGACCGAGCCGTAACGACAGGTTTCAGGAGGCAGCCGGGACTCTCTGGGGTTTTGCAGTGGAACCGGAGTGGTGGGCGCTGCGCAGCCGTGCCCGGGGTGCCCACACCCCCACAGGGGCAGGCCAGCCCCCACATCCCTGTGCCTCAACCCCTACACCGCGGGGTACGGCTCCGTGATCCCCCCGGCAGAGGAGGCTGTCCCGCCTCTCCCAGGGGCACGGGGGATGTTTCAGGGGGGTTTCAACCCGCGGAGCAGGAACAAGCAGCCTCCGCCGTGTCGGCAAAGCCTGTACCCCCCATCGGGCATCTCACGGCTGCAGTTCGGCAGCAGAAACCAAGCCAGCGGTTATTAATTATGAGCTTAAGCACTTCCTTTCATGGCTATTTAGAAGGGCCTCCTCGTTACTAATAAAGAATAATAAAACAGAGAGGTTTCAAAGCTCGTTTGTTCCGCTGGGTACTGATCTGCTGCAGCGGGCACGGGCCCAGATGCCACCCAGCACGTGGCCCGAGAGCACGAAACCCTGGTTATAATAACACCCCACCCCCCAAAAAACCTCTTTCTGCATTCAAACATTTTAAATATCGTGAGACATGGGCGACTGCCGCAGGC
>NW_010395382.1:8403-9250 GCF_000710305.1 Buceros rhinoceros silvestris | reverse complement strand
TCCCCCGGGCCGGGCTGGCATCTGCCGCTCGGTAATTTCGTGTCTGCAGGGTGAACAAAGAAAATCAAAGTTTCTTTTTGGTATGAGTGGAAGAGCCCAGTCCTCAAAGCCACTTGATCCCGGGGCAGCAGCGAGCTCAGGTCACCAAGTCCTGCGCTCAGCTTGGCTTTGTGGACACTAACACCCAAGCCACGACGGGGTCGGGGCTGGCTATGCTCAGGCACATTCCCATCCCCTGCTGCGTTTGCTGCCCCGCGGTCCCGGCCCTCAAGGCCACTTGATCCCGGGGCAGCAGCGAGCTCAGGTCACCAAGTCCTGCGCTCAGCTTGGCTTTGTGGACACTAACACCCAAGCCACGACGGGGTCGGGGCTGGCTATGCTCAGGCACATTCCCATCCCCTGCTGCGTTTGCTGCCCCGCGGTCCGGGCCCGGTGGCGGTGGAGGTGACGGTGTCCAGCCTGTGCCCCACCAGCGGGTGCTAATTGCTGTGACATATTGAGTGGCACTCGCCCGGGGAGCGGGCGAGAGGAGCCCGTGCACTGCTCCTGCTCGCTAATAATTACTGATTAAAAACTAGTTAAAAAGGCAATGAAGACTGAAACGTGCATTAACCGAATGACCCCCGTCTCGAGCCAGCCGCAGAGAGCCGGGAGCGATTGCAGAATCATCACTTGCGTGCTCCGAAGGCGAAGAGCGGCTTGCATTTCCCCGGGATTTATGGTGATGCTGGGAGGCTTGGCCGCCCCACAGCTCACCCACCCTCCCGGGCTTCGTGGTAGCAACCAGGCGGCAGAGTCAGGTAGTCCCTCTGGTTTTAACCCGTGCCGTTAAACCCTTCCACTGGTT